>NC_051451.1:17005101-17024171 GCF_001649575.2 Kryptolebias marmoratus | reverse complement strand
AGGGAGGGAGGGAGGGAAGGGGGTGGGTGGGTGAGAAATAATAATACATTGTGTTTTTAATTGGATGTCTTCTGCCCTCCTGTTACTTTCATACATCTGACACATTGTTTATTAGAAGTGGTGGTGGAGGTGGCGTGTGGGGGGGTGAAGGGAGCAAAGGGAAAGCGACGTGACTCCATGTCTTCACAAAAGGGGAGAACAGGGGAGACAAAGAGCCAACAGGGCAGCAGTGTTAATGAGAATATGAGACAGGAGGGAAAATGAAATGGGGAGAGGGGATAAAAGGAGACAGTGAAACGGAGAAGAAAGGCCCAGAGAGAAAAGTGCTTGACTGAAAATGGAGGAATTTTGATTTTCAATGCATCTTAAACTTCTTTCTAAAAGGCTTAAAGATTCATGTCTTGTGTCTAATTTTGTTTCTTTTCTTTTTTTTAACAGAGAGTCAATACAAGAAAAAAGATGTAGTCAGTTAAAAAATAAGTTTTTTTTTCTTGGTAAGGGATGAAATTTTACATCAAAGCTGTCCATAATAAAGTTATAACACCATTATGCCAACTTAACGTGTACACGTTAAGTTTAATGCTTTTACTTATGTTTGTTCACGTCAACAACAAATATAATAACATAGGAGGGGTGCAAATAGATGCATTTTTGCAAGAAGCATCTTAACTTGTTAACTACAATAATCTAATCATGTCATGCTGTGTTGCAGCAGCCTTTAAGGCTGAAAAAATTTAAACAATGAGTAAGATAACAACAGTCCGAGTCACCATTACACCATTTGCACCCAGATTGTCATTTCTTTGTTATATATTCACTCTCAGCTACTACCACATCAAATTTTAGCTCGATTTCTGTAGAAGTGAATGAATCATAGACGTTTTTGTTTGTCTTTCTAAGGTCAGCTCCAAAAGTTAATCAGCTGTGGACGTGCATCCAATTATTTTCTGAGAGTTTCATTAAATTGAGAGAGTTCATGTGCAGAGGTTCATGAGCTACTTTACGGACACAGACAGTGTTGACTCCAATCCAAAGTTTTAAATACACATCCTGCACCATCTATTTGTGCTTGGAGTATGTGTCAGTATCCGCTACTACCACACCAAATGTTAGCTCACTATTTGTAAAATTCACTGAGTTATAGACCATTTGTGTGTTTGCCAATGTCGATTAGCTGAGGCAGCCATCTTGAATTGAGTTGACTCCAAAAGGTAATGAGTTGTAGATTTACATCCATTGATTTCTGAGGGTCTCACTGAAATCCATTAGTGGTTTATAAAATATTATTGCCATTATTGCAATATGTAAAAAGCGAACAAAAATACACTACATAAAATACTGAGAGAACAATGATAGCTTTTATTGTAAGTCAAGACAAAAACTTCTCATAGTTAATTTCAATAAGAAAATTCAAAGGTCAAAGCCCTGCTGAATTTTACATAAAGTTGGAGGATGACATAGGTCAGTTCTTTTCTAAATTAATAGTTACCTGTCTATCTGATATATTTTTAAACCTAAAAGCCTCAGAGTTTTCAAATTTGCAATGATCTCAGTATTCCATCAAGCAAAGAAGATATTTCTCCAGAATCCTCTCTAAAGCAGCTGTAGTTATCATGAATGTTTTGTTTTGTTTGCTCAGCACTTTGCTTCATGTGAGGTTTGGATGTTTTTAAGTTTTGTTAGTATTGATGGTCATAATTAAAGAGACTCAGGTAGAGAAAATAATTGGAGCAGTGAGGAAAAAAAGGTACAACCTACACAGAAACTGTGCCAAATTTGTCCTTAAAATTCAGTCAGTTATATGTTTAACAGCTCTGGAATCTGTGGAGAAAAGACATATAAGAGAGTTCATAAAAAATAAGACTATCATTAACACAAAGACAGAGTGATTTGAAAAATATAGCAAGAACTTAATTTTTTTAAGCATATCAAATGTGTAAGTAGCAAACATCAGCCTCATAAAAAAAGAGTCACTAGGTCAAATGGAGCTTTTTTCATCAATATTTCAATTTCACCCATTTATATACAACATTTCTGTTCTCACTTTATATTGATAAGCATATGAGTGGCAGTGGGGGTTCAATATCTTGCCAAAGGACATGTAGGTACACAGCGGGAATCAAAGCCCTGATCCTCCGATTGGAAGACAACATCCACACAACTGGGCCAAAGCTGCCCAAGTTACTAAAACTGTTCCAAATTTTTCAGCTACACATATTCAGTTCAACAAATTCTGTACCCATGACATGATCAGTGAATGCCTGGAAATCTCGTAAAAGACAGCCTTAATGTTTTCTGACAAATACAGCCAGATCCAAGACAGGTGACTCCGAGGTTTATGAGTTCAATTTTGTGTCTCTGCAGCAAAGCAAAAACAGACAACTTAAAAAAATACAATAATTTGGCAGAAAAGTAGCTGCTAATTATTTCCCCAGGAATACTTAAGCTGGATGCCTACGTGTGACTGTTACAAATATGTTTGTCTAATGGATTATGTCATTTGCACAAATAGCACCAGGGAGACTAAGTTTATTCTTCAGTCCATGACTACAGCCCAAGAGCATACTATTCTTCTTCTAATTGAGATTCCCAGTTTGTGACTTATGATTGTGGAATGCACAATCATAAGCTTGCACAAAACCTCAACCTCAACAACAAAAAAACGTTTTTAAACACACAAAAGTACAGTCATTTGAGGACAAAATAAAAAATACAGTGACTTTGAGCACAGAAAGCTTGACCATCAAAATGGCACTTTCAAAAAAACAGTTTAGCGTAATGGCTACAAAGACAGTCTGTCTTTAAGCTACTTCTGACCGTTCACGAACGACTAATGGAGCCGGTCATGTCTCGCTTTGACGTGAGTTATCAGGAATAAAACAAGCTTTGTGGAACCAAAAGAAGCATGTGGACCAGTACAATCTTTCTCTGGCTTTACTATACTATGCCTTCAAATGCAAATTTTGAAGAACAGCTTGTACAAGGAAGGCGTTTGCTGAACATGTTCAACTAGATTTCCTCTTTTATTAGTGTTCCAACATGGTTAGTTTACTCTTAGACTGTAATTTTTTCCCTTTCATTGCTTGTAGCAAATTTCCCGACATAGCAAGAGACACCTTACATGTCTTTTGTTTGGGACAACTTAACGGATCATTTGAAAACTGGCAAGACAGATTACTCTCACCTCTAAATTTACAAGATTTGAATCTGCTGAAGCATCGTTGTGTGACTGAGAAACAGGACCAAACCTTGGTGGCTCCAGCTCCCAACTTAGCATTTAAAGAGCTGCTGTTAAGATGTTGTCAGAGATGCCACAGGACGTCTTAAGCTTTATGCTTTTCTGTGTCCGAGCTATTTTGAGAACAATAAGAAAACCATCAGGCAAGTGATTTGTTTTTAAAACACATTCTGTGTATCTGCTTTTTAAATAATCAACTTTATGGTGTTTAATTATTTCAGTAGGTTCCCCTTTCTTCTTCGTATATAGGCAACCTGAAGCTGAAAATAAAACTTTTTTTTTCCCCCTTTCAGAAGCGTGTGAGAGCTACAGCCAGTGCAGTAATCTGCTGACTGCTGCCTTATTGATTTAATTGTCTGCTTTCCTCCCAGCTCCACTGTCTCACAGACCAATGACAGGCTACTCACTGCACCCACAGCATGCATGAAAATCCAACCTGCCAAAAACAACAACCCCCTTCAGTCACTACACCGGCTTAATCTCTCTGTGCTTAATGAGTGGAACAACACAGAGTTGACAAGTACAAAAATCCTCCCCCCTCTACCACTTTCTGCAATCCCTTCTCAACTACTCTGTTTATTGACCTGCCAAAGGCTGTGATGGGAGTGTCCAGATTTATGTAAAAAGTCCTCACTACTCGCAGATGACTGTCAGCTTAGTCATTTATTACAGTTGGATCCCTGAGGACAACTTGAGCCTCTAGGCCACTGTAAAGATTTAAAAGCGGTCACACTCAATTGGAATGGAGGCTCGAAGAAGTGAAAATGTGCAAAAAGGAAAACAGCAGATGTTGCACAAAAGACTGAAGGAAAATGTTGGGAATTCAGAAACAACAGTGCTCCATTTTCCTCCTAAAAATATTCTGGTCTCTGCTGAGTTTTTTTTTTTGCAAATCTCAAAGGTGAAGGAAGTGTGCACTGTCAAATGATTTTCTCAGATCCACAAAAGATCCCTAGGTAAAAGAGAAATGTTTGCATTAGCATATGAAACAGCAAAAGCAGTAAACATTCATTTTTTATCTTTTATCTAAATTATTCATGAGGATTTTCCCACTGTATGCAGCAAACGCATAGGGATCAGAGCAAGCACGATAACTGGATATAGTTACAAACATGAATAAACAAGGACTTTATCACATCCCAAATGCACCTGCCAAAAGAAAAAAAAAAATGACAAAAAAACCCTTTTTGGTGAATAATGTATGCTTGGAGGAAGCCGAACTGCCTGAACGTGCACTTTTGCTTAAAAGTTATGGAACATATTGATAATATCCAATGACATTACAACAAATGGCAGTTTTTAATCATGCTATAGGATGGCCAAAAGGATGGGAATACAACAGTTGGCTCACCTCTTTGGTGCAGACAGTAACATCTCAGGAACTGTTTGATAAATCACCATTCCACTTTTTAAAGACATGCACTGAAGATAATTCAGACTTTTTTAATTTTACTATGTCACCATAGGTAAATTAACTTTTTGGTTTCATGAAATATCTTAACTTATTGATTTGGAACTATTTCCAACATTTCACAACACCATTTTTCTAAAATTTAAAATCATCTACTGTATTGAGAAGCATACTTGGCTCACAGGTCATGGCTCCTATTAGTTTTGATATTCCAGCACCAAAGGATGGATTTTTGCAGTGAAATATTCAATAGGTCACTATGTACTTATCAAATTTAACAGTAACAAAGTGTACTGTTGTCTTCAAGCCTTAACTTTTAAACTTCAACCAAGACTACAGTACGAGGACCACTGATCTTAACAAGGTTGGTGTTAATAGAAAAATAAAAAATTGTCATGAAAGGATGACAAAAATCAGTTGCGCACACACTCTTAAGAACTGTGCACTCCGTTGAACACAGATGATGATCATTCTCCTGCCATAATATTACATTATAGCGTTCTTGTTAAAGCAATAACAGGTCCCAATCTATTGACTCCTGCTCTGTTTTAGCTGTCTTTTCACTAAACTGCCCTCATTTGTATTGCACAAATGGCATTAATAACACAGCACCATTAATCACTATTAGTGTCTCTAGAAAATTGGCTTAACTATCTGTAAAAAGTCCCTCATTGGAGACAGCAATAATGTTATTTAACTAGTTTTCATTACAGAACACCGGCATGTAAACAAATAATCAATGCAAAATAGGAATGTTACATAAACCATAATTTCCCTGTTGGCTGCAGATGATTACTGGGCAACTATTAATCATGGTGTGTAAACACAC
This sequence comes from Kryptolebias marmoratus, assembly GCF_001649575.2. Lineage (NCBI taxonomy): Eukaryota > Metazoa > Chordata > Actinopteri > Cyprinodontiformes > Rivulidae > Kryptolebias > Kryptolebias marmoratus. The sequence continues at coordinate 17,018,693 of NC_051451.1, read as the reverse complement.
TGACAAAGAGTAAACTGATTCAGCCATAGTCTATCTGTACAGCAAGGATTGTGTCTTTACCCATGTGTTCTTACTCCCTTTTTTCTCATTTCTTTTTAAGCATTTATCCAATAGAATTTGAACTTTGTGAAAGGATTGCTGGGAACATTTTGAGCTAAAACTGTTCCAAGTGAAGTTTTCTGAATGACAAGATTCCTGCAAGCCATTCCAAAGAACCGCATAAGCTTTTGCTGTATTTTATATTAAAAACAACTTCTCAGTGTGTCTCTGACTTCTTGTTCTGTGTGTGTTTTTTTTTCTCTTCCAGTTGTGGCAGGCCTCTCTTTTGTGGTCCCCTTTTGTTTGATGAGTTTTCAGTTTAATTGGTTGTTTGTAAATCTATTTGCATATGCACTGTGTGTCTCGCCCTCCTGAGACTACAGTCAAACACAGCTAAGCTGGCTTTCAGGACATACAGCTCAGCATGCTTTTGTTGGCGGGCAGGGAATGAGAAATTACAAATGTTTTTACAAGTTTTATTCTTTATCTTATTCTTATTCAGTTATTGTGGCGGCTTTGGCAGCTGTTTTGTTAGAGGCTTTTTATCACTAAAATCGTAAACTCTACATGCACCCACTTGAGCATAGCATGTGTCCACAGCAAAGTTCTGTAGAGAATAGCTACCAAACCAATTCATGTGTTTTACACTCTAAGTATATACAAAATTTGTAGGCTCTATAAAAAGGTTCTTTTTTTTTGTTGCATGTTTTTGTGAGATCATATATATTGAAGAAATATGAGCACTTAGACACACAGTTTTACCCTCCTGTGGCCTTCGGGTCAAATTAACCGTAAGTTACGAGGACTTCTCTACCTCGCTTTGTCTCTCACTCTTTTGAGGGCTTTTAAGAAGGGTTAAAAAAGGCAAAAAAATCCAACAAAAAAAATGAATAAAAACAAATATGATAAATCTATGTAGAGCTCCAGGCCAATCAGCTAGCTTCTTTGTAATAATAGTTTTCAATCACAGTGTAGTACAGCTACTTCAATATTTGCACATTAAAAGGTGTAGTTTGTCAAATGACTTCTCTGTCCCTGCATTAATACTGACTGCCTGCTGTCCTCATATCTTAGAAAGCAACAGTTGTGGTCTCCTGGGTACCTACTCTTCCATCATCAAATACATAATGGCCCAAATTTTGTTTGCTCCCAGTCTGAGTCAACACCAAGTGCAGGCCGGTCAACTTCAAAAAGGGAAGTGATTTCTAGGCCACTGCGATGCTGACTGTCCTGTCATATGCACACATTCAAACTACAACCTTTTATGGCTGCAACTGATTAAACATCTTTTTGATCTGAATAGGTTTTCACAGTGCCTTTATTTGATCAATATTTAATGCATTTTTAGAATACCAAGAAGAGCAGAACATGCTATTTGGAATTTGGATGATGCTCATTAGATATGGCTACAGTTTTTTTTGTGTGAATATTCATTGTTGGTTGTCTGAATATTTCTCACTTCTCAGTTTCTTTAATTAAACTCATATGCTTTATTTCATTAAAAATAAACCTCACTGTCCATTTACTGAACCATTCATACAGATAATGATGTTGCTGGTACAGCATATCAGGAGGTTAACCTTTGACCTTTCATCTGAGCTTGTACTGTACCGAGTACAGTATTGTCTCGTAATCCTGCGTATTTAACCTTCCAGGTCACATTGGCATGGAATAATTTGCATTATTGGCACATCTTTCATTTTTTGCTCCGGTAACTGTGACTTCATTCATGCCTCAGAATGGGTTTGTGAAACCTTGAGTTTAAATAAAAGCTTTTTGTTGTTTAACTATTGTGTAAATAAAGGAACATTTTATAACGTAATATGTTTCACTGGTGGCACCTTCCATGACTGTTTTATTTGTGTATCTTTTATCTGTCATGTTTCAATTATGACCAACCCTCTGGCCAATTGCACTTGACTTGTTTCTGGTAAAACAGCATAAACAGAATGTCTTGATGACATTTTTATGCTTGATGCTATTTATCATGGCCCTGAGGCTACTGAACCATGCTTCAGTGCTGTCTGTACGTAAAATATGACAACAGTTTTAAAAGCATTTTGACTTTATTTATCTTTTTTGTTGTTGTTGTATTTTTGAAAAGGGTTAATTAGATCTTGTCATACATTTGAGAAGTGCTCTTGTCAGACATGAACTGATCATTATCTATTATGGAAAATTATAGTGTTGGATACTTTTTTTGTCACTTGTAAATGGATAACAGGTGAAGCAGGGTGTGCATGGTCTGTCTTAAAGCTGTGGCTAAAAAGAGCACATAAGAAAATGTAAAAGCAGTTAAAAGCAATAAATAATATTGCCTGGTAAACACTAGGTATGTACTGGTTTATACTGGATTGTTTTATGGCCTGCTACCACAAAAAGAAATAATAATCTGCTGGTTTAAATTAGAAATTAATTAACAAACGTACGACAAAGTCAAACTCAACATCTGGCGTGGTCACATTTTCCCATGTAGTTTATTTCAGCCATGTGGGAATACCCACTTTGTTCTTTCAGTTTAGGCTGTCACAGTTCCTGCTGACTTTTTTTGTCATTCCAGACTAACAAGATCAAGCAAACATAACCATCTGTTCAAGTTCTTCTAGTCACTAAAGGCATTTTTAATGACAGAAGTTTGCATCTATACATTATGTTTAGGTTCTTGTCAATTGGAAAGAAGTAAAGTCAAAGTCCTGCATGATGGATAATGAAAGCATTACATGATAGGTAATAGATGCATAACATCTGTGTGTCTGAAACTTATTCACACTATTCTAATTAGTGTAGATGAAGAGAGAGAAAAATAATTTTCAAGGATGTCTCCACAGTAATAATGACAATATTCAGCTTACCATATGGTTGACTGTTTCAGTTTGACACTTTATATGATATGTGACTTCCTGTAAGCAGGTATCATCAAGACATGGTCAGCATTAAGAATACATGTAGAAACTTCACACACACTTTGATCAAGTACAATGATTAGTCCATACAGGAACATAAATGCTCATTTTGTGTAAGACTTAACATCAGTCACTACAACTTTCCTAAAATTTTCTAAATATAAACACAGATAGTGCAGGACTTGATTTTAAGACTTCCTAATCAGCACATTTTGAGGGAACCCCAACTTCAAAATGATAAATCCTGAATTTATGTTCAAGCGTGATTATATGCTTGCAGGTTACTAGCTAACTTTTGTTAACAAATTCAGTGATTTAAAGTTATATCCAAATACCAACCCAATAGTCTAAAATTATTGGAAACAAACAAAACAAAAACAAGTCTCTATAACTTTGTAAGCTCTCTATATGCACATAATGCTATTGACACAGTAGAACATCCAATAGAAACGAAAGAAAAATATATGATCTGTGTTGTACAACAAGAAGATACTGTTGGATGATTTTAAACAAAAACCATTCAAGCAAATCTCACAGAGTGAGAGTAATGAGACAGCTAGGACTTTTAAGAATGTGTCTGCATTGCCAGTCTGCTCACTTCTAATCAATTTATGCATTTACAATCTTTATCAAACAGATTTTTCAGTTCAGACTTTTGTTTTGTGCTGATGAGTCTGTAACTTAACCCTTTTTGCATATCTGACTGAACTCTGTGTCTATCTGTACAAAGGTAAATGGCATGACGTTTTACCAGAGTTATACCCTGGAAAGTGTCATCCCCTTTAAAATATTATTAAGTACAACATTTTCTAGTTACAACACCAAATGTAAACTCTAACTTGATGTATTGTGTTTGGTATTTTAGTTGAAATTCACAAGCAGTAAACAATAGCATTGTATGCTAATGTGTGTTGCAAGGTAGATAACATTACACCACACACTGGGAAATAAGATTCAGACTATGTCAGTATGGTTCAGGTGGTTTTTACTATTACCAGATACACTCACTCATCTCATCAACATTCACACAACCAACTTCATGATATGCAGTAATTCAGATGCATACACAGATTTCCAAATACAAATTACTTGGAACCGTAAACCTGGCTGTAAAAGGTAAACAGTAAACTTAATAATTCATGAATGTATTAGCTGCTCTAGGCACAAACCCACTTCTCTATTACCTTTCCAATTTTGTTGCAATTTCCAAATCTGTTTATTTTTTTGTTTGTTTGGTTGGTTTTTTTGTAGTCCTCCATTTCCATCTCTTCTTCGGTTTCCATGTCCTCAGCGTTATTATGCTGTAACATTTGCTTGGAACTTGCATACAGACAGCTGTGTTCGCAGGACCAGTTTGTCTAAAGAAATGTTGATCAAGTCAGCCCCATCCAATTGTAGCATATTGCATTGAAGACTTTATAATGACAGATTTGAATCTCTCCCGAAGTAATCTGTCTTAATTCATACACCCTTGAGATGAAGCTGCAGCTTTGTATTACTGAAGGGAAGCTGTCAGATCTGTCAGGAGCAATAGTGGAAGTGCTTACTCATCACTGAGCTTATACTGAAGCACCCATTGCTGATCCCAGACTGGACATGTAGTGCTTGTTGAATGTTTCAGACTTTATAAAATTTACATAGAGTTAGTTTTGTCTAAGAAAGCATGCCGTTTAAGCTGCTTAATGTCTTGCTATGTACTATGTAACTGCTTAAGTACATTTTTCATGTCTGTTGAAGGCATGGAGATGGGACATCTTACTATTTTTGAGACAATAGACAGAAAAGTAAAAACATTTCTGTTTTTTTAGTTCCTTCTAGACAGACAGCAGACAAATTCAAATTTTCCTCAAGCGAATGTGACTTTAATTAATGTTTGTGGGGTGAAGGTATCATGGCGTTGATGAAAGTCATAGTCCCAAAACCAAATGTCAACATTTCTGGCAATAGTAAATTAAAGAAACAGGCTTTAGGTTGAGCTAAAGATCTTCTTTTAATTGGATGGGGGTTATTGTAGTTGGTTGACACAGGTCACTACTAAATTGGGTATGCTGGCACCAGACGCAGGGGGTTTCCAATTATGTAAACATAAAAACAGTGTGTTCCCCAGCTTCTGACAGTTTCGTCTGCCATTATGTATATAAATGCTGTATCTTTAATTAAATGATATTTTTCTAGCATGGTATACTGCGCGTCAAAGTATAAATTACACAAGAGGCACGGAGCACAGGGAAAACTGTTCAGAGCTTCAGGGTTTTAATGCATGGTGAGAAATCAGTTTGGAAAAGCACATAGATCAGATTCTTGCTAAAATGTGCTCAGGTAAGCATTATAACATAGTAGAGGTGCAACAGAGATATCAGTTTGAGAGAAGCAGGCTTCAACCTGCATACTAATGTTGCCCGGGTTGTACAGAGAAGCCATGTCAGCTGTTAGGAGTTGCAGGCTACGTCAGCAATGATGGCATCTCAGCACAGAGTTTGACAGTCAAGCAGCAGACAGATGGTGGTTGTAAAATTGCAGGTGTCAAACTGGATCAGGTGTCTCAATTTAGGCTCAAGGCTGTGACTCTGCAATATGCTCATGTAGACATTATAGTGCGCATATAGTGTTTTGGATAAAACTGGGGTCTGTTGTTTCAAAGTATGATAATATAAAAAAGATGCTCAAGTGTGGGTTTTTTTTGTACAAATTGGTCATTGTCAGATATACACAGAGGTTTCTTATCTTGTGCATGCAAATGAGATTGCTTTCCATGCACCCTGTCCCATTCAGCAATATACAGTATTTGTCTTGACTAGAAACATGTCATAAGATGTAGGGTGCAGTAAAGGACACAAATGCATCCAGGGTTCTGGAGGCTGGTAGTAGCCTTCAGCCTTCACCAGGTGTGAAGGTTGTGCAGAAAGCAAGAAAACTGTTCAGATAAATATCATCTTCAACCAAAAATCTGTCCCCAATTGCAATGCACAGTAGGCAAATGTCTGATGTTAAAAATGTAGTGATTTAATAGAACTTCTGTGAGGAAAAGCATCAATAAAATAATGATTCAACTCAACAAGATGCTTGAAACTGGATCAAATGCAGCACATCAAATCTCCCAAAAAACAAAAACAACTGGATTTCTTTTCTGTACTTCTACTTCAGTTGTTTTTGTTTTTTAAGCTTTTTTGGATTCACTGTGTCCTGGATGACTGAGCTTGAATGCATTTGCACTGCAGATACTTTTTAAGGACTACATTCAAACTCAAGGTAAAACAGAACCTGATTATCAAAGAAGGAGGAGGGGGTATATATCCTGAATAAAGACAAAGTGAAGAACACTCAGTCTTTCCAGACAGGCATTTATAATGTTGCACTTGAATGTTTGAATGAAAGGAGAAAAATAATTGTGTTTAACAAAGGGCGAAGGTACAGGCTCTGTCCCTGGCTTCTCTCCACACAGTTAAGCAACTGCAGCATGAGGCAGGTGTGAAATTTGGCTTTAGAACACACACACAAAAAAAGGGCTGCTCACAAACCTGTCTCATTCATCAAGGGAAATTGGTCCTGGGCTATGATTCCATTTACCCATTACATAGCAATTCTGACAGAGTACCTTGGTTTATTTCAAAGCAAAAGTGGAAATAAAGCTTGCACCAGTCCGTTAACCACTCTGACATTGAAGCCAATGTCAGCAAGCCTGCTCTCAATGGCTTTCTTACATGTTGATGGTAAGTACACAGTATCAGTTTGATGTTAAAGTATAAAGAGTCAGAATGGTCAATATGAACAAGGATGTGTCTCTCACAAACTGCAGATCAACTAAAAAGAGAGGTGTCACAAAAAATGTAAACTAGAAATTCATTAGTTAACCAAACTAACTGTTATGTACAAAATGTTGTGGTCCAGCATCAAACAAAAGTTGTGATACTTTGTAAAACTTTATATTATTGTTGGAATTTGACAACATTTCGGATTATTAGACATTAATTAGGTTGCATCTTATACTCTGGGTACTCTGGTTATCAATCCAACTAATAGCTTCTGTCATCTGGACTATTTGCCTTCAGATTGAAAAAGTTTAATCATTTGAACTAATTTCCAGCCATGCAGTTTTCTGTGACCAAAAATATTTAGGAACTTGCCTAAAAATCTGCATTTCAACTTCATTGTGAAAACAGATAACTGCCCAGCCTTTTGCATTCCCAAATGACAGAGACAGTGAGAGTATGTAATAGCTGGTATGAAAATTGACTGACAGAAAATATCATCTCCATCACTGGTGCCAATTCCAAACGCACCTCCTGTAGGCTATAATTGAAAACTTAATTTTCCTCGGAGGTTTGTTTCCTGTTGACAGACCAAATTGCACAGCAAAAGCTCAGCTTACTGAGAACCAGTCCATCTACTGATGGTGATTCTTTTTATGGACATTTACTTTAACACAACATTGATAAAGCTTTTTTTTCCTCTCTCTCTCTCTTCACATTAAAGCTCACTAATTAACACATTTGTGTGATAGATGTTTCACTCTGAACCATTTCTTAACATGGGTACGATGACTTCTTATGCCCTTCGGGCGTTGCTTGGCAACCTCATAAGATGACAAGACTTTTTATCCCCAACATATAAGCATTTTTATCCACTTTGTTATCACTGCTAAAGCTTATTTCTGTTCACATTTTCTAAAGGTGACTTGTCAAACATGAGGGTAACTTAAATATAATTTCCTAAGATTAAAATAAATCTATAAAGGCTCCCTTCTTATCTTCTTTGTGGGATGAAGGGGAGAGATTTTCAAGAGAAAACTGTTGAAGGCGGCAGTGATCAAAATCTTAGAGGGAACAAGAAGGGGTGGGATGGTGCTTCTGCAAGAGCAGGTAATAATAGTAAAAAAAAAATCCTGCAGGAGCAGGTGGGAGTGAGATTAAACAAAAACAGTTCTGCTCAGACCTCTATCTCCTCTAGGTCCAGTAAGATTAAAATAAATGTGTACACAGCCTGCTGATCAGCTTTCTGTAAACACAGGTTGTTACAGTGATCAGTATGCTTCTCCTTTTACGACTGAACATGCAATCCGCATATCTTTCTCATTCACTCTGACCAGCTGTCAACAAAAAAACCCCAAAACAAAACAAATAAAATCTGCTTTTGGAGAGATCTCTCCATTTATTCAGCAGATGTGAGGGAGAGAGCTGCTGGAATTCCCTCGCTGCTGCATTTGCACGTGACCCATCAGGCCAGCCCAGAAATGCTGCAGCTGCTCTAATTGCCTCTCACTGTGCTGTCCTGTTTGTAGACTTTCATCTACCTGCGAACGCTGCTGGAAAAGTAAATGCTGCCTGAGACCGTTAGATAAAGAAAATAACAGTTGAGAGGACCATCTCAAAGCAATTCTCTACTGGAGCCACAAATGCACAATCTAAATTCAGATGCTCTTTTAGCTTTTACCAGGATTCCTAGTTAAAAACAAAGAACAACCCCTGTTCTGCAACACTTCCAGTTCCTCACCCACATGGCTGCATTGGTGTAAATTGAAGGCAGTATTTTCGTTTTGTGTGTATTGAGTAATAGCCGACTGAGCGTGCAATCCTAATTGTTCTTGTCAGGCTTGTAAATCATGGAGCTCTCTCCTCCTCTCCATCACATGCAGCCTCTTCTTGCATAATCCTATTAGCCATAGCACTATCAAACAGAAGGGAGCCATATTACATACAGGGGGTGGAACAGATTTTTCATTTTGTAAATAGCCTTCAGTCATAGCATGCAAAAACATTTCTGCCTTGCTTGTACATTTAACTTTGTGAAGAATGAATCTGCCTTAATAAAAATGTACGGAATGGAACCTGCTTCTATAGGTGACTGATTAGTCCATAAACCTTTACGTGTGTGAATGCTGCAGTCATATGGTTTGAAGATGTGTAGTATACCTTCAGATCTCAGGTGACCTATTTCTTTGTTTTAAAAACAAATCTTCAATGCAGCTCTGGAGACATGTAAAACAATCCAACAAGACAAACTATTTTAATTTGCTTGGCATCAAATGTTCACAATTTTTATTTTTAAGCATTTCAAAGTTATGCTTAAGACATCTAAAAATGTCACTTTGGATAAGATTTTTGTGAGTCGTGCTTGTGATTCCCATGTGAGAAAAATGTTTTGTCAAATTTCTTGTTTTAAGTTGGATAAAGATCTTTGATTGGCTTCAAATACAGTCTTTCAAATTCATAACTCTTCATGCTAAAATGCTGCTAAATGTTACTAAGTGTAGTATAGTTTCATGTCACGTGGTCTTGTGGCAAGACAATAACGTGACACAACAGAAAAGAGCCTGGTCCTGCTCAGTACAGTCAGAAAGCAGGATAATGATTGTGGATAACAGGGAAATACAAAATGATCAAGATCCAAAAAAACTCTTTTAGATTGTGCTGAAATATCTCCAAAGACATTTTTTTCTTCAATCAAATCCCTTCTTACTTTCTGTGTGAAAAGATTTTCAGATGACTGCAGTCATCCTCTGTGTAACAACTTTTGTGCAGAGTCAGTGACGGAGAACAAAGAGGATGAATCTCACAGATCATTGATTCCTCTCTGATTTGACACAATAATTGCACTGCACATAAGAATCTGCTAAAGTTCTGCAGCACTTGTAGGTTGGGTTTCGTGATGTCATAACCAATCTCTGGCTCCAAATGTTTGCCATTGTCTTGACCTACAATAAATTCAACTAGTGCCATCCCATTCTGATCAGCAATCAGGAAATGAAGTTAAGCTGTGGTCTGCGTCAAACAGTATGTGGCAGGTCAGTGTTTTATGCTGTTATGTACCCCAAACACTTAAGCTATTAACCTTTTTTGTTTGAACATCCAGAATGGATTATACATTCTGTCACTCTTGTCATTGCAGCTTCCCTTTTCTCCCCGTTTGTTCCTTTATGGTTATGGCAAGCTTGAACCTACTTGTTATCATTATATGCCAAATGGGAGACTGAAAAATCCCCTCGAGCCATCTCCTGGAGACAGGCATGTCCTTGAGTGACCAAGACACCAAATGACTCCATTTCAAGTCCATTTGAGCTCCAATTGCAGAGAAAGCTATTGGAAGTTTGTCCCGCTTAATCCTACAGACCTGTAGTCTCTGAGCTAAAATTCATTGTGAACGTTTAAAAAAACCACGTTTAAATACTGCATATTCTTATTGACTAAAATATGATTTTATAAAACTAAATCGACTAAGTTAATGGAGAAAAAGTCAAATGATTGACTGTGACATTAGGACTAGAATCTGGAATTTTTTATAGCAATACAGAAAGCCTCATACTCTTTTTATTACCTACTCTGAGGTATTTATATCAGTTTTGGCATGGATTAACACTAATATCATTCTTGCACACAAAAATCCTAGGTAATAAGACAGAATGAAGACCCATTTCTTTAGAAAATCAGCCACTCTCCTAGATACTAAAATAAAGTACCTACAAAATTGAAAGAAAAACAAAAAACAACAACAGAAAAAAAGTTCAGTTTACATCATGATTATGCTGCAATTAAAATAGCAGGGTTGAATTATGCTCGAAGATTGGACAGTTATTCTGTATTATAATAAGCTGTTTAATCCTGTAAAACATATAAAGATGTGAACTGTATCACAAAGGTTTTCCTAACTCTTAATATCGCAACTGCATTTTTAAAATATTGTTACTCTTTGCAAAGGATTTTTGACAATTTAACTATTTATACTCTAATGCTAGTAATGTTACAGTTCTTTACAGTATGTAAAACTGGCAAAGACTTTTCAAAGTAACACCTTTTTATAAGTTACTGTTTCAGTTCATTGCTGACAGTTATTTTGATTTTTTCTTAAAACGACCTTCACACAAGCAAAGAGAAAATTGAACCGTCAAGCTGACTGTATGAAACAGTTGGTTGCACATTTCTATGAGTGCTTATTTCTGGCAGACTTTAATCATACTTTTATAGTTTTTGATACTGCTGTTTGACACAAGCAGAGGTTTGAAAGCATCCCATTTGCTGTCCCGTGTGCATTCAGGCCGGGGTAAATGAGTCTTCTATAAATGGCAAATTTTTACACAGTCAGTGTCACATAGCCATCTCTTGTTTGTTTTTTAAGGGAATCAGTATCCTAAGACATTGGGGATGTTAGCTGAGTTTTGGTTGTCTTGGAAAAAATGTTCCTTGTTAACAGAAACAAACTTCGTTTTGGTTTTATTGGCTCCCATTAGGTTTATTTGCTCCCTGTTCTGTGTAGAGCAATTATATTAGCCAAAAAATCAGCTGATGTGCTGATTGTTTGCATGCATTTGCTTCTTCTTTTGTGTAAGGCACCAGATGTCACACACTGCTTTGAATGCATTCACTCAAAGATACTCCTTAGCATCAAATTGCTAATGGAAAATTGATGATTGTCATATTGTTTAAGACTGCACCCAAGCATGCTTACAAGGACAATGGATCTATAGAGACTTCAGCAAAATGTGGACAATGATGGATGCGTGTTCACGTAAAAAGAACTCTTTGAATATCAGTTGATATCTGCTGCAACATGAAAACATATTTCAATAAACTGAAGAGGCACACCAAGTATCACTTGCACCCTGAAAGAAGGAAACAGAATAACATGCTCTCCGACATGTGAAAGTTCCTATCAATATTGAATGAGACTTTACTGTTTTGCTGTTTTGCTGTTTTTCTTTTATTGTTTTTGAACAAGCACTCATGCAACAACAGGCACATCAAGCAGTACTCACACAACAACACAACAACAACAAAAAACCTGCCTAATTGGTCTATCACTGGTGACTTTTGCTTCTACAGCAATGGAGATTAATGAAATAATGTGCAAAATCTCCTACTTGATCTAATTCTCAAATCCTTTGTAATGAAGCAAGTTGTATGAGCGGAAGAGGCAGTTGTGTTTGTGCTCATTTATTTGTTTTGTGCATTTTAAAATCCACAAATAAAATTCTAGTATAATTATAGCCAACACCATCTTTTCAGACCTTTGGCAAAATGTTGGACATGCTAGTAAAGACAGGGGCAGAGCTGTCAAATGATCGCTGCTCACTAGTGAATTGTATCTGGTGACAAAGAAGACTACCAGCCAAACCTGTAGTAAAGTAAACAAGTAGTAAGGGTAACTTGTGAAATTTCTCTCCCCTTGTCTGTGACATCTACAATTTAAACCTCTAGGACAGTGGCTCCCAATCCTGGTCCTGGAGGGCCACTATCTTTTATGTTTAGGTGTTTATCTGCTGTCACACACCTGATTTAAATGAATGGGTGATTAACAGGCTTCTGCAGAACTTGAAGAAACAACTAAAGCATGCAGGATAGTGGCCCTCCAGGACCAGGATTTGACACTGCTGCTCTAGGAGTCTAAAAGCAGTTACCAGAAGGTTGTTAGTGCATGTTGTGGGACATCTAAAGTGTCTACTAGTGGACACCACTGGTAAAGAAAGCAACCAAAAGAAAGAAAGATGGCTTTACGGTTTGGTGGTCCCAGGTGACCTGACATAATTTACTGGTTAATCCAAAAAAGGTTATAAACTAAAACAGTCTGATAATCTACACCAGCAAATTTACTCATTCCTGGTGACCAAATGGCTGCAGCTTCTGTGGCTGTGGGAGCAAGAACTTGTGGCCTGGATGAAAATTAGCTCGTCTAGGTCTTGGGCCATTGTACTTGACTGGGAAAACGTGGAATGCTCCGTCTCGGTTGGAGGTGAGATTCTTCTCTCAAGGGGAGGATTATCTCTTTCTTGTGTTCATGAGTGGTGGCAGGATGGATCAAGAGGTGGATCAATAGATCGGGGCTTCATCTGTAGTAATGAGAACAATGCTCTGATCTATGATGGTAAAGAATAAGCTGAGCTGAAAGCCAAAGCTCTCAATTTACTGATCTATACATTCCCTGGTCATGAGATATAGACCATAGCAGAACTTGGATACAAGCGGCTGAAATTAGTTTTCCTTTTAAGGTGGCTGGGCTTAGCCTTAGAGATAGGATGATGAGCTGGGTCATCCGGAAGGGGCCCAAAATAGATCAGTTAGGTGTCTGATGAGGATGTCCCCTGATGACTTCTTTTGGAAAGTTTTCAACAAGGATACCCTGGGGCAGACCCGTAACTCACTGGGTGGGTTACATTCTTTCTAACCTGGGAATGCCATCACCAGGAGGAACTGGAGCATATCACTGGGAAAGAGATGTCTGGGTTTCCTTTCTAAACCTGTTGGCCTACATGATAATACCTAAAATAAGCAAGTAAAAATAGAAAGATGGCTGTACAAATCCTATTTAATTTTGGCATTTCAGTATTAAAAATACAGTTGAATTATGAGTTTCATGAAAATCCAGTGGTTTATGAGATATATTACTCTTCGACAGACAGACAAACGAAGAAACACACACATACATTGACATTGGCAAGTGCATGATTGTCTTGATGTACAACGTGTCATTTCGAAGAAAATGTAGACTTGATGCAAAATTATCAATTAATAAACAGTTTTGGGGCGAGACTGAAGGTCAATATTCAATTGTTTAATTAGGGTTTGGAGTTTTTATTTTTGTTTGCAACAAAGTAGCACACAATTGTTTTGTGCAACTAAACAAATTTGGACAAAATTGAATTTTTTAATTCAATTTGAAAAG
>NC_051451.1:16963778-17005084 GCF_001649575.2 Kryptolebias marmoratus | reverse complement strand
CCACACACACACACACACACACACAAACACACAAAATAAAGCTCTACTCTACCACTGTAATCTGCAAATCTCAAACTTGGGCAACAAAGACAATGGTCTTTAGTTTTGTTCAAGGACTTTGTAATCTTGAGAGAGAGAAATATGAGACTATAAGAAAGGACTGCGGGAAAAGACTAAGTGGTGGCTCAAGCCAGGCAGCAGGCACAGCTGTAGGTTATCAGGTTGATTAGCAGCCTGATACAAAGCAGCTTGACAAATAGGTTTTCTCTTTGCTGGTACTGCAGGCATACTAACACAACCAGAGCTGGGAGGAAAATGGTGATGCCAAAGGTTGTATTACATTTAGGTGATTTTGTTTTGATCTAAAATAAGCATGTGTGCTATACAACCTTTGTTGATGCCTGCTGCCGAAGGCGGAACAATGATGTTTTGGTCTGTGTGCGTCTCTTTGTTCGTTTGTACCACAAACTATTTTATAAATCACTGGAAGGATTTTAATGAAGCTCTCAGATTGTAATCACTGGGTTAATGTCTACACGTTTAAGTTTTTGACTCAACCTAATTGAAAATGGGTGCCATGACAAAGCAATATTAGCCAACACAGAAATAGCTATAATACTCTCAGTTGTATTATTGAGACCAAATTTTGTTGTGGTAGTAGCTGAGACTGATCTCCAACTTATACTCTGAGGGCTAACTGCTCATGGAAGATCTGTGTTCCATTGACTATTTAAAGTCAACCCAGTTGGACTGTTAGCTAAACATCTCATAAACCACTGGATGAATTTTAATTAGACTTGCAGAAAATACTCAATAGAAGTACATCTTCAACTGATTAATGTTTAGCGTTAACTTAGCTCAAGATGGCCGCCACATCCAACTGACCTCAGAAAATGCCCAAAATGACTATAACTCAGCTGGTTGTACAGGTACTTAGCTAAACTTTGGTGTGGGAATAGCTGAACATCATCCCCAACACATACCTTGAGCACAACACATTCCACAACATCTTTGCCTAAAACCTTGGCATTAACTGTTGGTGTCAACCTTATTTGCCTGTTAACAAAATATCTTATTAACCACTGTAATGATAATTTAAGTAATAATTTGCTGTACATCAATAATAGATCAACTTTTGGATTCAACCTAATTTAAGATGGTCACCATAGCTAATCAACTGTAGCAAACTAGCTATAGTTTAGTCAGTTTTATGGATATTGAGGCAAATTTGGTGTGGTAGTAGCTGACAGTTATTCACAAAACATACTACAACTGCTAACAGATGATATGAGATCACACAAATTATTGCATTCCTAAATGAAATTGTGCATGAGGTTGTTTTCAAGTTGTTTTCTGTCATCTCTCAACATAAAATGATCTTCGTCTGAACCTCTAGCATGAAAGGCAGCAGGCAATATGCATTCGTTTAAGGAATGGTAGACCTTTAATTATATAAGCGGGTGCTTTGCCTTGAATGCACACTTCACACTTTTATAAGTAGTATACACAGTAGTGGTTAAAAAAAGCAACTTGGGAGATTTGTGATAGCTTAACACCAGAGGCAAACATCAAATAGCTGCATTTTACTTCTGCACCTGTACAAACTGAAGAAAGTAAAAAACAGAATTTATAAGTAGAATTCAGCCCTCATTAACCCTCCTGTGCTTATACTACTTTTTTCAAGTCAAAACATTTGTCTTGAAACAGACCTAATGGAGATTGCATAAATGCCAGGAGTTCAACTGACCTTGTGAAATTGACTGCAGTAGAACTGGACAAAATATAAAAATACTCAATTTTATATCAACAAACGAACTTACGGGTTCAATGGTAATGGGACACATAAAGTCATGAGACGTGCCAGACAGTTTTATCATTACTAGGGTGACTGTATTAGCCTTTTCTAAGTCCCTATGACATTTTAGAAAACACCCTAATTTACTATTTTGCTGTATATTCATCAAAAAACGGACTTCATTTTGGGAACTGATGACAAATCACTTTTGACACTGACATTTCTGTCCCTAAGAATATTCAAATCACTTCTACAAAGTTAATGATTTTGGGGGGGAACAAATCCATTTCTCCACGGTTGACTGTCTGGAAAGATAGGGGTTCCCAGTGAAACACAAGCGTAAAAAAACACATTAGGGGTTGAATAAGACCTCAAGACGCTTTAAACTCCCTTGCTTGGAGCAGCAGTTTACTTCCAACACACCAAGAGCAATCCATTTTATTAGAGTTTATAATGTAAATTTCCAAGCACTCATAAAATCTCACATAGACCTAATTGAGTAAGGACAATGGGATTAATTACATGATTAGTAAACCTTGTGATGAGGTTATTATGACTGTGATTTTTTGATTCAACAAACACTAGTCTTCTCTGCACCATTTTCTTTGTTTTTTTCCAAGATGTAGTTTTTAATGAGGTATTATGGTGCAAACTTGAAATGTTAGGTAAAGAGGGATGTCAGACAAAAGGGCAAATGCAAACTGAGAGTGAAACTGAAAACGAGCTGCAGAGATAATTAATGGTGAAGGGACAATTGTATGTGGCTCAGGTCACACAGATCAAAGATGGCACAGATGAGAGACAGCATGGAGGTTGCTAAAGTCAAAGCCTGCAGTTTAAAAACAGGTCTTTGCTCCTTCCCTTTCGAAATTCATCACTACCCATTTAGTCGGCACTTGTGCTGTCTGCACTTCAAGCTGCTGTGAAGAGCTGCTTTCATTGCAGCTTTTATCGATCCTACACAAACACAAGCCTCCAGCTGTGGCTGCAGGGTCAGAGAGCACAAGTCTGAGCAGAAGTCACAAAGGAACAAAAGGAGGTGTGGGGAAGCTGCAGTCCAGTTCCAGTGGTGAGAAATGTCATTGAAGCAGGAGAGCAGAACATATACGTCAAAACCAAATCAGCATGTTTAGACAATAATGATACAAAGACAGAAAGATTAGGCAAATACATCCGTTCGTCATTGTAAGACTTCTAAACTGTTGATAAACCCAAGATAACAAAAGTTTTATTCTTATCTTTAAAAGTGAGTGAAAAATATAATTTCTGAAAACCTACTATTCCTAATATCTGAGAGATAATCTCAAACTCTTCAAAAACATTTTAAATTGAAAGGAAAGGCACACCGGGCACAAATAAACAATTATTTTCATTATAAATAAGTTTAAAATATTATTTGCACTAGATATTTATGCTTCTTGTATCTCATCAGTGGTGTTAAAGCCAAAGTGCCATTTCAAAGAAAATTAATTTTAAGTTTAATAATGCATTCTATAGTGATAAATATGTCTGTCAGGAAATGACTGAGAAGGCATGTGGCCTGTAATTATGCACAGCTGCAATATTTAGAAGCTGAATGAAAAGCACTCTCGATCATTTTGAACTTTGGATGTTTCAAGTGGATCAAATTTAGCTTCCAAATCATCCTCTGCTTTAATTGAGCAATCAGTATTTTCCAGTTCAAAAGAACCCTAAAAGAAGAGCTGGCAGCCATTTGTATTCCTCTTAAAATATTAGTTAAACTAATAATGGCAATAACTTGAACTCTTTTCAAGTACTATGCCTGTTTTGACAAAGGTTTCGTTACTTTGCAAAGCTATGTCATGGTTTTTCCAAGATAGTTAACCCACATGCAGAAAGTAAGCTCTCAGGAAACTCAATGAAAGTTCAAAAGTTTATTGACTCCTTCAGCAGGGAGTAAGAAATGGATCTGGACTTCACCGGACACGGACTCAGGTAACTCAGGAACTCGGCAGGAACTTGAGAAAAGAGCACAGGGTTTAAAGATTGTTTGCACACTTTAAATGCGGACGGCAGATGGAGGACTCTTACTGGAAGAAGAGGAGATGTGTCTTGGAGGGAGGTAAGTGACTCACAGGTGGCGTTGGAGATAGGAGCACGTTGGGAGCAGCCAGAGGAGATGGTGGTTGTTGGAGATCGGTGGAGAGCGGACAGGATTCGGTTTGAACGACTTGTCTTTAAAGGGGGACAGAGCATACCAGGCTTCTTGATCCAGAACTTGATCCTCCAGACTTGAATACAGCTTAGGCTTGAAAGAAACCTGAACAAAGAGAACAGGGTTAAGTAACACGGATGTCAGGTTTGTACAAATGCTAGAACTAGATTCAGATAACGAGAAGGCTTGAAGTACCACTAGAGCGAATACTCAGGCACTGAAGACCCGGCAGCCTGCTCCTTAAATGCCCCTCCACCAATCTCCTCTCACGAGCTGCAGGTGCGTCTCATAATCTCCCAGCTGCTCACCCATCATGCTCCTGAACGCCACCTGCTGGACAAATCACATAATACACTCCCCACATACCAACAGTACCCCCCCCTCAACGGCTGCCACCTGGCGGCCCAGATGATGAAAACGGCTGCGAACTCCAATAATCAGAAATCAATGTGGCATCACATATGGACGAACGAGGAACCCACGATCTCTCTTCAGGACCATAACCCTCCCAATCAATCAGGTACTGCCACCCTCGACCACGAGGTCGGGCATCCACAATGCGTCGGACCGTGTAAACAGGACCTCCCTCGAATATCCGGGCAGGTGGAGGTCGCTCCGGCGGAGGACACAGCAGGCTAGATGTGACAGGTTTAACTTGGGAGACATGGAATGTGGGATGAACCCGAAGCGATGAGGGCAACTTTAGCCGAACAGCGGATGGACTAATGACCCTCTCCACTTCATAGGGTCCAATGAACCGGGGAGCTAGTTTCCTGGAGACGGATTTAAACGGGATGTCCCGAGAGGAGAGCCAGACCTTCTGACCCGGTGTATACTGAGGTGCCTTACTGCGTCTGCGGTCAGCAAAACGGCGATTTTGTGCCGATGTGCGCTGCAGAGCAGCCACAGTAGATCTCCACATCCTCCTACACCTCCTTATATGGTGATGGACAGAACGGACTGCAATGTCCTTCTCCTCCGACGGAAACAACGGAGGCTGGTATCCTATAGAGCTTTCAAACGGGGACAACCCCGTGGCCGTGGACACATGTATATTGTGTGCATATTCCACCCAGGGAATAAATTTGCTCCACTCCGTAGGATTCTCAGCAGTCAAACATCTAAGTGTGGATTCCAACTCCTGATTCATACGTTTGACTTGCCCATTAGACTGAGGATGATGACCGGAAGTCAGAGAAACCTTGGCTCCCAAGGCTAGACAAAACTGTCTCCACACTTGAGATGTAAATTGGGGTCCACGATCAGACAGAATCTCTGTAGGTATGCCATGTAGCCGAAACACATGCTTCACCAGTAAGTGAGCAGTTTGAAATGCTGAGGGCAGTTTTCTGAGCGCCACCAAGTGGCAGGCCTTAGAGAACCGATCTATGATGGTAAGGATGGTGGACATACCTTGTGATACTGGAAGTCCCGTCACAAAGTCGATGGCCACATGAGACCACGGTCGAGTCGGAATGGACAAGGGCTGCAGGAGACCAGCTGGAGGTCTATGAGACGGTTTGCTACGGGCACAAGATGAACAGGCTGAGACATACTCTTTAATGTCCTTATACATGGAGGGCCACCAAAACTTTCGGGAAATTAAAGCAAGGGTTCTACTTGAACCCCGATGTGCAGAAAACTTTGACACATGAAACCAGTGAATAAGTTGAGACCTAACTCCCGATGGAACATAAGACTTGTGAGGTGGACCTCCAGAAGGACCGGGTTCCTGAACCTGGGCCTGTTTAACAACGTCCTCGATCTCCCATGACAACGAACCCACCATACATGTAGGTGGAAGGATGGTAGAAGGCTCCCTGTCCTTCTCATCACATGAGAACTGTCGAGAAAGGGCATCCGGCTTGGTGTTCTTAGAGCCTGGGCGAAAAGATATGGACAGATTAAATCTGGAGAAAAATAACGACCACCGTGACTGACGAGAGTTCAGCCTCTTGGCTGACTGGATGTATGACAAATTCTTATGATCTGTCCATACTAAGACTGGATGCTCTGCCCCCTCGAGCCAGTGACGCCACTCCTCCAGAGCCATCTTGATGGCTAACAACTCACGGTCTCCCACGTCGTAATTCCGCTCCGCCGGTGACAGTTTCTTAGAAAAGAAAGCACATGGATGTAACTTTTCATCAGACCCAGATCTTTGGGATAAAACTGCACCAACCCCTGTATCAGAGGCGTCCACCTCTAAGACGAACTGTCTTAAAGGGTCTGGTTGGGCCAGGATCGGAGCGACAGCAAACCTCCTCTTAAGCTCAGCAAAGGCTGCATTAGCTTCAGGAGTCCAGGAGAAAGTGACCTTAGTGGAAGTAAGGGCAGTGAGCGGAGCAACCGTCTGGCTGTAGTTCCTTATGAAACGGCGATAAAAATTGGCGAACCCCAAGAACCTTTGTAGCTGCTTCCGGGACTCAGGTACAGGCCAATCCACCACCGCTTTTACCTTGACCGGATCCGACCGAACCTGTCCGCTCTCAAGAATATGTCCCAGAAAAGTGACAGAACTTTGGTGGAATTCACATTTCTCGGCCTTCACAAAGAGACGATTCTCCAAAAGTCGCTGTAAAACCAGACGAACATGTTTTTGATGTTCTGACATATTCTTGGAGTAGATTAAAATGTCGTCAAGGTATACAAAAACAAATACGTTCAGGAAATCTCTCAGGACGTCATTCACTAAGGCCTGAAATACTGCGGGAGCATTAGTGAGACCAAATGGCATGACCCGGTATTCAAAATGTCCCAGGGGAGTCTTGAAAGCAGTCTTCCATTCATCTCCTTGTCTAATACGGACCAGATGATAGGCATTTCGTAGATCCAGTTTAGTAAAAACTGAGGCTCCCTGAACAGGTTCAAACGCTGATGACAGCAAAGGCAATGGGTACTTGTTTTTGACGGTTATCTGATTTAAGCCTCGGTAATCAATACAAGGCCTAAGACTCCCATCCTTTTTACCCACAAAAAAGAAGCCCGCCCCCAGAGGAGATTAAGAGGGTCGAATAATGCCTGCCGCTAATGACTCACTAATATACTTCTCCATAGTCTGACGTTCAGGACGGGAGATGTTATACAGACGGCTAGTAGGTAAAGGAGCACCTGGAAGTAAGTCCAAGGCACAGTCGTACGGACGGTGCGGCGGCAAAGACAGAGCCTTACTTTTGCTAAAAACCTGTTTTAGATCATGGTATTCCCCAGGCACATTCGACAGGTCCCCGGGGTCAACCTCCTCACCCAACGATGTGGTGGAGCCCGGCGGTAAAGCTGAATGTAAGCAGGTAGAGTGACACTTCACCGCCCAAGATTCCACTCTGGACCTCTCCCAATCTAAGTGAGGATTGTGTAGTTGGAGCCACTGGAAACCAAGCACAACAGGTGAGTTAGTAGTGGGAAAAACAAAAAAAGAAACTGTTTCACTATGATTGCCAGAAACAGTTAACTGGATGGATTGCGTCTGATGAGTAATGCTTGCTAGTTCCCGACCATCCAATGCAGAGACCTTTAATGGAACCGGTAACTTGGACGTCTTTATTCCAGCTTGATCAACAAGTGCTTGATCCATTAAGTTCCGTTCACAGCCTGAATCAACCAGTACAGATAGTTCCAAAATCTCTGAGTTGAATTGAATGCTAGCAGGTAACATGAGTCGAGGGGATTTGTTCAAAGGTTTCTGGTCCGTCAGATCTCCCACCTCCGACGGACCTGACCTTTTGGGTGATCAGGCTCGGTTTGAAGAGGACGAACTGGACAACCGGCAATAAAATGACCGGATGCTCCACAATAAAGGCATAATCCAGCCTCTCTACGTTTCCTCTTTTCCTCTGACGTAAGACTGGCTCGCCCCAGTTGCATGGGTTCTGACTCCGCAGCACCACCCACTGTCTGAGACGTTTGTGCGGCCCTCGGAAGGTGAACCTGCCCCATCGCTCCGAAAGATCTGGCCATTCTCTGCCTCTTTCTATCCCTCAGACGATTATCAAGGCGTGTGGCTAATGCTATTAATTCATTTAATGTTCGAGGCTCGTCTAATATAGCCATTTGATACTGTAACGGCTCATTTAAGGACTGAGAGAACGCTGCTTTTAATGCGCCAGCATCCCAGCCGGAAGCAGCTGCTAATGTGCGAAACTCAATGGCATGCTCCGTTATAGATCGAGATCCCTGTTTAAAGTTCCATAATCTGCGGGAGATTTGGGTCTGATCTATCTCTTCGGAAAAAGTAAGTTTAAACTCCTCAATAAAGTCCATGAATGTACATCCAAAATTTACTGGATCTCTAAATCTGGCCTCTGCCCACTGTAACGCTTTCCCTGTAAGTAGACCAAGAGTATATGAGATCTTAGATTCGTCAGTAGGAAAGGACTGAGGGGATCGGTTAAACACCAAAGAGCATTGTAATAAAAATCCTCCACACCCAGTTTCACCAGAGTACTTATCTGGGTTGGGGGAAATGACGTCACGAAGCCTCACAGGCTGTTGATTATCCATAGCCGATCCTCTCAGACTATGGGCAGACTGTGTTGAAGGAGATGGCCGATTCGGCTGGAGCTGATGGAGTAGATTGGTTATTTGATCCAGCTGTTGCTTGAATCCATCTTGCTGTTCGTGTAGCGCCTGAAGCATACTGTCATGAGATTGAATTAGTTGATGTTGTTCAGCCAAAGATTCCCTGAGAGCTTCTGCGGGGTTAGTGTGGCCTGAGTATTCTGTCATGGTTTTTCCAAGATAGTTAACCCACATGCAGAAAGTAAGCTCTCAGGAAACTCAATGAAAGTTCAAAAGTTTATTGACTCCTTCAGCAGGGAGTAAGAAATGGATCTGGACTTCACCGGACACGGACTCAGGTAACTCAGGAACTCGGCAGGAACTTGAGAAAAGAGCACAGGGTTTAAAGATTGTTTGCACACTTTAAATGCGGACGGCAGATGGAGGACTCTTACTGGAAGAAGAGGAGATGTGTCTTGGAAGGCCGTTGGTGTTTGCAGGGAGGTAAGTGACTCACAGGTGGCGTTGGAGATAGGAGCACGTTGGGAGCAGCCAGAGGAGATGGTGGTTGTTGGAGATCGGTGGAGAGCGGACAGGATTCGGTTTGAACGACTTGTCTTTAAAGGGGGACAGAGCATACCAGGCTTCTTGATCCAGAACTTGATCCTCCAGACTTGAATACAGCTTAGGCTTGAAAGAAACCTGAACAAAGAGAACAGGGTTAAGTAACACGGATGTCAGGTTTGTACAAATGCTAGAACTAGATTCAGATAACGAGAAGGCTTGAAGTACCACTAGAGCGAATACTCAGGCACTGAAGACCCGGCAGCCTGCTCCTTAAATGCCCCTCCACCAATCTCCTCTCACGAGCTGCAGGTGCGTCTCATAATCTCCCAGCTGCTCACCCATCATGCTCCTGAACGCCACCTGCTGGACAAATCACATAATACACTCCCCACATACCAACAGTACCCCCCCCTCAACGGCTGCCACCTGGCGGCCCAGATGATGAAAACGGCTGCGAACTCCAATAATCAGAAATCAATGTGGCATCACATATGGACGAACGAGGAACCCACGATCTCTCTTCAGGACCATAACCCTCCCAATCAATCAGGTACTGCCACCCTCGACCACGAGGTCGGGCATCCACAATGCGTCGGACCGTGTAAACAGGACCTCCCTCGAATATCCGGGCAGGTGGAGGTCGCTCCGGCGGAGGACACAGCAGGCTAGATGTGACAGGTTTAACTTGGGAGACATGGAATGTGGGATGAACCCGAAGCGATGAGGGCAACTTTAGCCGAACAGCGGATGGACTAATGACCCTCTCCACTTCATAGGGTCCAATGAACCGGGGAGCTAGTTTCCTGGAGACGGATTTAAACGGGATGTCCCGAGAGGAGAGCCAGACCTTCTGACCCGGTGTATACTGAGGTGCCTTACTGCGTCTGCGGTCAGCAAAACGGCGATTTTGTGCCGATGTGCGCTGCAGAGCAGCCACAGTAGATCTCCACATCCTCCTACACCTCCTTATATGGTGATGGACAGAACGGACTGCAATGTCCTTCTCCTCCGACGGAAACAACGGAGGCTGGTATCCTATAGAGCTTTCAAACGGGGACAACCCCGTGGCCGTGGACACATGTATATTGTGTGCATATTCCACCCAGGGAATAAATTTGCTCCACTCCGTAGGATTCTCAGCAGTCAAACATCTAAGTGTGGATTCCAACTCCTGATTCATACGTTTGACTTGCCCATTAGACTGAGGATGATGACCGGAAGTCAGAGAAACCTTGGCTCCCAAGGCTAGACAAAACTGTCTCCACACTTGAGATGTAAATTGGGGTCCACGATCAGACAGAATCTCTGTAGGTATGCC
Source organism: Kryptolebias marmoratus (assembly GCF_001649575.2). Taxonomy (NCBI): domain Eukaryota; kingdom Metazoa; phylum Chordata; class Actinopteri; order Cyprinodontiformes; family Rivulidae; genus Kryptolebias; species Kryptolebias marmoratus. The sequence continues at coordinate 16,994,731 of NC_051451.1, read as the reverse complement.
ATGTAGCCGAAACACATGCTTCACCAGTAAGTGAGCAGTTTGAAATGCTGAGGGCAGTTTTCTGAGCGCCACCAAGTGGCAGGCCTTAGAGAACCGATCTATGATGGTAAGGATGGTGGACATACCTTGTGATACTGGAAGTCCCGTCACAAAGTCGATGGCCACATGAGACCACGGTCGAGTCGGAATGGACAAGGGCTGCAGGAGACCAGCTGGAGGTCTATGAGACGGTTTGCTACGGGCACAAGATGAACAGGCTGAGACATACTCTTTAATGTCCTTATACATGGAGGGCCACCAAAACTTTCGGGAAATTAAAGCAAGGGTTCTACTTGAACCCCGATGTGCAGAAAACTTTGACACATGAAACCAGTGAATAAGTTGAGACCTAACTCCCGATGGAACATAAGACTTGTGAGGTGGACCTCCAGAAGGACCGGGTTCCTGAACCTGGGCCTGTTTAACAACGTCCTCGATCTCCCATGACAACGAACCCACCATACATGTAGGTGGAAGGATGGTAGAAGGCTCCCTGTCCTTCTCATCACATGAGAACTGTCGAGAAAGGGCATCCGGCTTGGTGTTCTTAGAGCCTGGGCGAAAAGATATGGACAGATTAAATCTGGAGAAAAATAACGACCACCGTGACTGACGAGAGTTCAGCCTCTTGGCTGACTGGATGTATGACAAATTCTTATGATCTGTCCATACTAAGACTGGATGCTCTGCCCCCTCGAGCCAGTGACGCCACTCCTCCAGAGCCATCTTGATGGCTAACAACTCACGGTCTCCCACGTCGTAATTCCGCTCCGCCGGTGACAGTTTCTTAGAAAAGAAAGCACATGGATGTAACTTTTCATCAGACCCAGATCTTTGGGATAAAACTGCACCAACCCCTGTATCAGAGGCGTCCACCTCTAAGACGAACTGTCTTAAAGGGTCTGGTTGGGCCAGGATCGGAGCGACAGCAAACCTCCTCTTAAGCTCAGCAAAGGCTGCATTAGCTTCAGGAGTCCAGGAGAAAGTGACCTTAGTGGAAGTAAGGGCAGTGAGCGGAGCAACCGTCTGGCTGTAGTTCCTTATGAAACGGCGATAAAAATTGGCGAACCCCAAGAACCTTTGTAGCTGCTTCCGGGACTCAGGTACAGGCCAATCCACCACCGCTTTTACCTTGACCGGATCCGACCGAACCTGTCCGCTCTCAAGAATATGTCCCAGAAAAGTGACAGAACTTTGGTGGAATTCACATTTCTCGGCCTTCACAAAGAGACGATTCTCCAAAAGTCGCTGTAAAACCAGACGAACATGTTTTTGATGTTCTGACATATTCTTGGAGTAGATTAAAATGTCGTCAAGGTATACAAAAACAAATACGTTCAGGAAATCTCTCAGGACGTCATTCACTAAGGCCTGAAATACTGCGGGAGCATTAGTGAGACCAAATGGCATGACCCGGTATTCAAAATGTCCCAGGGGAGTCTTGAAAGCAGTCTTCCATTCATCTCCTTGTCTAATACGGACCAGATGATAGGCATTTCGTAGATCCAGTTTAGTAAAAACTGAGGCTCCCTGAACAGGTTCAAACGCTGATGACAGCAAAGGCAATGGGTACTTGTTTTTGACGGTTATCTGATTTAAGCCTCGGTAATCAATACAAGGCCTAAGACTCCCATCCTTTTTACCCACAAAAAAGAAGCCCGCCCCCAGAGGAGATTAAGAGGGTCGAATAATGCCTGCCGCTAATGACTCACTAATATACTTCTCCATAGTCTGACGTTCAGGACGGGAGATGTTATACAGACGGCTAGTAGGTAAAGGAGCACCTGGAAGTAAGTCCAAGGCACAGTCGTACGGACGGTGCGGCGGCAAAGACAGAGCCTTACTTTTGCTAAAAACCTGTTTTAGATCATGGTATTCCCCAGGCACATTCGACAGGTCCCCGGGGTCAACCTCCTCACCCAACGATGTGGTGGAGCCCGGCGGTAAAGCTGAATGTAAGCAGGTAGAGTGACACTTCACCGCCCAAGATTCCACTCTGGACCTCTCCCAATCTAAGTGAGGATTGTGTAGTTGGAGCCACTGGAAACCAAGCACAACAGGTGAGTTAGTAGTGGGAAAAACAAAAAAAGAAACTGTTTCACTATGATTGCCAGAAACAGTTAACTGGATGGATTGCGTCTGATGAGTAATGCTTGCTAGTTCCCGACCATCCAATGCAGAGACCTTTAATGGAACCGGTAACTTGGACGTCTTTATTCCAGCTTGATCAACAAGTGCTTGATCCATTAAGTTCCGTTCACAGCCTGAATCAACCAGTACAGATAGTTCCAAAATCTCTGAGTTGAATTGAATGCTAGCAGGTAACATGAGTCGAGGGGATTTGTTCAAAGGTTTCTGGTCCGTCAGATCTCCCACCTCCGACGGACCTGACCTTTTGGGTGATCAGGCTCGGTTTGAAGAGGACGAACTGGACAACCGGCAATAAAATGACCGGATGCTCCACAATAAAGGCATAATCCAGCCTCTCTACGTTTCCTCTTTTCCTCTGACGTAAGACTGGCTCGCCCCAGTTGCATGGGTTCTGACTCCGCAGCACCACCCACTGTCTGAGACGTTTGTGCGGCCCTCGGAAGGTGAACCTGCCCCATCGCTCCGAAAGATCTGGCCATTCTCTGCCTCTTTCTATCCCTCAGACGATTATCAAGGCGTGTGGCTAATGCTATTAATTCATTTAATGTTCGAGGCTCGTCTAATATAGCCATTTGATACTGTAACGGCTCATTTAAGGACTGAGAGAACGCTGCTTTTAATGCGCCAGCATCCCAGCCGGAAGCAGCTGCTAATGTGCGAAACTCAATGGCATGCTCCGTTATAGATCGAGATCCCTGTTTAAAGTTCCATAATCTGCGGGAGATTTGGGTCTGATCTATCTCTTCGGAAAAAGTAAGTTTAAACTCCTCAATAAAGTCCATGAATGTACATCCAAAATTTACTGGATCTCTAAATCTGGCCTCTGCCCACTGTAACGCTTTCCCTGTAAGTAGACCAAGAGTATATGAGATCTTAGATTCGTCAGTAGGAAAGGACTGAGGGGATCGGTTAAACACCAAAGAGCATTGTAATAAAAATCCTCCACACCCAGTTTCACCAGAGTACTTATCTGGGTTGGGGGAAATGACGTCACGAAGCCTCACAGGCTGTTGATTATCCATAGCCGATCCTCTCAGACTATGGGCAGACTGTGTTGAAGGAGATGGCCGATTCGGCTGGAGCTGATGGAGTAGATTGGTTATTTGATCCAGCTGTTGCTTGAATCCATCTTGCTGTTCGTGTAGCGCCTGAAGCATACTGTCATGAGATTGAATTAGTTGATGTTGTTCAGCCAAAGATTCCCTGAGAGCTTCTGCGGGGTTAGTGTGGCCTGAGTATTCTGTCATGGTTTTTCCAAGATAGTTAACCCACATGCAGAAAGTAAGCTCTCAGGAAACTCAATGAAAGTTCAAAAGTTTATTGACTCCTTCAGCAGGGAGTAAGAAATGGATCTGGACTTCACCGGACACGGACTCAGGTAACTCAGGAACTCGGCAGGAACTTGAGAAAAGAGCACAGGGTTTAAAGATTGTTTGCACACTTTAAATGCGGACGGCAGATGGAGGACTCTTACTGGAAGAAGAGGAGATGTGTCTTGGAAGGCCGTTGGTGTTTGCAGGGAGGTAAGTGACTCACAGGTGGCGTTGGAGATAGGAGCACGTTGGGAGCAGCCAGAGGAGATGGTGGTTGTTGGAGATCGGTGGAGAGCGGACAGGATTCGGTTTGAACGACTTGTCTTTAAAGGGGGACAGAGCATACCAGGCTTCTTGATCCAGAACTTGATCCTCCAGACTTGAATACAGCTTAGGCTTGAAAGAAACCACTAGAGCGAATACTCAGGCACTGAAGACCCGGCAGCCTGCTCCTTAAATGCCCCTCCACTAATCTCCTCTCACGAGCTGCAGGTGCGTCTCATAATCTCCCAGCTGCTCACCCATCATGCTCCTGAACGCCATCTGCTGGACAAATCACATAATACACTCCCCACATACCAACAAGCTAATTGGGTGTGTTTGCTAAATATGTTTTCACATTTGACAATAAAATGTCTTGAGTAGCTCTTGTTCATTGAGGTCTTAAATCTTGGGTGTTTCTTCCTCTAAAATTATTATTTTTTTAAGACCGACCATCTGAAAACTTTTAGTAACCACCATTTTGTTATTGCATTGTTGCAGCAACCATTGTCACATCTTTCTCTTTCCATGGAGATGAAAGAGTGCAGAACATTGACTTTTCAAATGGATACTTATATATACTTCTAAAGATAGTCCATACTTGTGCTTTGTTTCTAAAAATGGCACAGTTTTACATCTGCAAAAAGTAATAACAATATTAATAATAATAATCATATAAAAAACTACTCGTTACGTAATCAATCATCACTCATGACTTGTCTAAAATCTTAAAAATGTTAGGCTCCTTGTTTGCCAGCAAAACTTCAAAGAAGCTAGATGTTACTTCAGTGAAATAAGCATATTTTGGTCTATAACAAAATTGTGTAAATATAAACTTACAAGGCAAAATTCCTATTAAGAAGATGATATAGCAAATGAAACAAAATCTAACCCAAATAATGCACTGACTCTTTGCGAGTATGTTTTAAACAAAGATTTATTTTCTAACTCAGGATAATAATTTGCTATATTCTATAAACTGATGCAACCAACCATTAACTGTTCTATGGTCAGTGAATGAGGAAGAAAAAAAAAACAGAAAGGCAAGACTTGGTTCCGGTTGCATGGAGAGACAGTCTATGAGGTCAATACAACACAGTCCCAGTGGAAATACACAGTGCCACAGATCTCTGCAGCTCATAGTCAGCTCTCTTATTAAAATCCAGGCCCAGGCAGGTCTCTGCTGAAAATCACAACCCATTATCTTTTAATGTCCTCGCTAAGCAATAAACCATATTTAGCCAGTCCAGCCAAATTGCTGTCACTTCGTGTCCAAACTTAACAAGTAATTTTATTTATTTATCCTTTATTCGAAGAAGCCTTATCACTATGAAACACAGGACTGCTGATTCCTCACATTGGAAGCTGTTTCAGCCATTCAAATAATGAATCTCATGATGAGAATTGTAATATAACTGAACACTTGTGTTCACATCCCCCCTGTGTTTATGAAAGGTTTTTTCGGAGTGTAGAAAAGGAATCAGTTCCCTAAATAAACAGCTGGCTGTGTCATAATTTGGTATTTTCAGTTTGTTGTTTTTGATCATTGTCTTGTTTCAGTTTAGTTTTCCTGTTCATGCCCTGTCACTCCCCACCTCCCCAGTACTTTTCCTGTTAGGTCTGCCACGCCCATCTCCACCTGCTTGTAATTATTCTCACTCACCTGTGTCCATTTTCCTCATTATCCTCTGTCTTTAAGAACCGGTCATTTTCATTCACTACTCACTGGATCATTCCGTTTTGGTCTCCTTGTGTCTTGCTCCTTGCCATGCCCTGTTCTCTCGTTTTTTTTGGATTTAGTCTTTGTTAGTTTCGCTGCCAAGTCAGCCCTTTTGTTTTGATGGTTTTCTTTAGTTAATAAATTAGTTTCTTCAGCTCTGAGTCTGCGTTCTGGGTTCATCTCTGTCTCCACGCTTCATGACAGGCTGTTATAATTAATGCAATTTCACATGTCCAAAAATAGATGCACAGCATTAAACAACTGTAGGCTTCAGAAAAGCTCACATTTAGCAATAGTAGTGTGTCAACTGCAGGTATATTAATGGTTTTTAGTGGCTCTTGTAAGCACTTGTGACTCATCTGCATTCAAGCTGACAAAAGGACTGTTACAAAGGGACCATTTGGAGAGCTGCCACATGACAAACACCACTCAAGCCTTTAGAGACTGCAGTGAATTTAATGTGAAAGTTATTAGAATGTCATTGATATGGAGATGGAGATTTCTAGATTGAGCTTCCTTGTTTAAGTCCACTAAATATATATATATAAAAACTTCCATCTCGCCCTATTTGTTCCACATGGGCGGTTCCACTTTTACTTCAAGTATGGGTCCTCTACCAGAGGCCTGGGAGCTTCAGAGTTCTATGCAGTATCTCAGCTGTTCCTAGGACTGCTCTCCCCTGGACAGAGATCTCTGAGGTTGTTCCTGGGATCTGTTGGAGCCACTCTTCCAGTTTGGGGGTCACAGCACAGAGAGCTCCTATGACCACTGGCACCACTGAGGCCTTGACCTTCCACAACCTATATATATGAGACATTCTGTGGAGGTTGCTGTGGGATCATGGGATGCTTTTAAGGGGGATCAGGTGTATGTATCTTTCATGCAAAGTTTTGCTCATTCCTGGTGTGGCTTAGACTCCACCAGGGCTTCCTCTTGACTCCAATCCTGTTTGTGGTGTTCAGGAACAGGATTTCAAGGCACGGTTGTGAAGAGGAGGGTGAGTGGGTTTTGGACACTTGTGCCTGCATTTTGCAAATAATGTAGTTTTATTGGTGTCTTCAGGCCATGAACTTCAACTTGAACTGGGTTGGTTCACATCCAAGTGCAAAGCGGCTGAGATGAGAGTCAGCTCCTTTAAGTCTGAGGGCATGGTTCTCAACTGGAAAAAGTTGGAATGCTCTGAAAATCTGTGATGTGTCTCTGCTCCCAGCGGATGAATTTAAGTTTCTGAGTGTTCATGAGCGATGATAGGATAGAGAGGGAGAAGGATCAAAGGGTTGGAGCTTCGTCAACAGTAATGAGGGTACTGAAGTGAGGGTGAAGATGGAGCTGAACCAAAAGGCAAAGTTCTCAATTTACTGGTCCGTTTATATACCATCTCTCACCTATGATCATACGGTGGGAGCTTGGAGTAGAGGTGGTTCAGGCATCTGAATAGGATGCTGGACTTCCTGGGCTCCTCCCTCTGAGGGTTTTCCAAGCAGTCCCATTAGAAGGATACCCCAGAGCAGACATAGAACTTATTGAAGGGATTATGTATTTTTTTTCTGTCTTGGGCACACTTTGATATCCCCAGGAGGAGCTGGAAAGTGTCACTGTGGGGTGGGATGTCGGGTTTCCCTTCTGGACCTGTTGCCTCTGCCACCCGACCACATAAGCAGCAGGAAATAAAAAATAGATAAATTTAGACTTTACGTACACAAGCTTAGAGTCAGCCTCAGAGTCAACCAGCTGACATTTAAAAAAGAAAAAAACACTGTTATTACATAATGCCAGATAACAAGATGATGCATTTATGCCTCGTTTACTCTTTTAAACCTCCCTAAAAGTCTTGATTGTGAGTGACTTTTTAATTATTATATAATAATTATTATTATATAATTATTATATAATCTTCATCAAGGGTTGATTTATAAGATCTTAAGGAAAGAAATGCAAGATGTCTTGAGATCAGATGAACTCATTATTATAGGGAAACTTTGTGTATCTCAAGATAAAAACTGTGATCTCAAGATAATGGAATGAGAATGAATAGCTGCATGCTTTTCTGTTCTCAGCTTCTACAATCCCAAATAAAACATCCTCAGTCATGTTTTCGTTCTCTTCAACTTCTGAGTTAGCTGCGAGTTCATCAACAGTTCCTGGTGGATTTTCTTGTCAGTTACCTGCTCCATTCGCCTATGGGCTGTGTCAGATATTAGAAGGAATTTGCACGAAGGAGTCAGCCGTTTAATGCCCACTATGACTAATGTCAACATTTGCATTCTCACATACACCTCCTGTGGGTTACATCTTGAAAGTTCAAGGCTGCAGTAAATGTGTGAAAAGGCTCTTCTGTAATCTGCCATCCATCGTTGTGCACCTCCCCATGACCTCCAGCGATGCATATTATAAATGTCACACATTTACCAAAGGATGTTGCAGAGGATCATAATCCAGGCCACACAATTCTTCAATGAAGGATCAAGTTGTTCTGTCATTCATATCATAGGGATAAAGGTGCCTTTTTCTGTTGCGTTCAATACAATAGTTTCCACAATAACTTTTTTTTTTCGTTATTTTTCTTTAACTGCTCACTTTACAATTTAAATCAATCACAGAAGAAGAGCATTTCTTCTTATTGATCATATTATGGGTTGTTTGTTTTTTTTTGCTTTAATTGCCTTGCTATAGTGTTTTATCTTCTTCTTTTTAAAATAAGTATCCTAGAGCCAAGAGTCAAAGTTTTGTTGTATTATTTAGGATGAAAGGGTTTGATGAGATAAGTGTTATCTCGAGATGTCAAAAAGAACCTTTTTGAAATGGAATTAGTGGAAAAAGAAAAAAACCTGCAGCTGGTTCAAAGGTTGGAAGATATATGTTTGAAGTTTCAAAATATGAGAGGACTTTCTGTTGGTGAATTTTCTCTTTGCAACTTCCCAAATTTCCTGCAAAGAAAAGACTATGGGGAGTTTTTTTTGAAAAATAATAACAAATTTTTCCTAAACTGAGCTTTGAAATAGCAGAGCAGTCATAAACTGTTAGAATTTGGGGCTTTTAACACAATTCTGTTTCTTTGTGTACATTGTGTGTTGATGGGAGTGTTCAGCATGCCTTTTTGTTTCTCTGTTGTTAGAACACAGTACTGACTGCATAGAGCAAGTTTAATACTTGTTAGCAAGACATGACTACAGCTTTTAACATCTTTCCAACTCATCTGGCAATGTGTCCTCTTCGCAGTTCTCTCTGCAGAAATTGCTTTGTTTGACAATGTGGCTGTTACTTTCCTTTTTTCAAGCTGATGTATGGACAGAGACAATTAGGTTTGTGTACAGACCGCAGGAAAAACAGGTTCACTTGTTTTGAATTCATATTCTTGTGTTTCTTTCCATTTTTTTGATGTCCAAAAATGCTTCTTTCAACCTTACTTTATCAGTTTTGCTGCAAAACACTGCACGCATTAGCTATTGCAGTAACCTTAGTGGGAAAATTCATGATGCATTGTAAACGAGGCGACGCTGCACACGAACCAAACAGTGTAAAATGAATTCCATTACACCAGGATCATTTCAGTGTAGCATAACCTTAATTTCAAAAGCAGGAGAAAAAGCACTGTTGAGGCAAGAATCAATGACTTTTCCTCCATTTTATTTCTCAGGCTGTGCCCCTTCTCCCCTGCTCTGTGTGATGAAGAATGGAAGCAGAGGGCATGTGTAATGGCATTTTTCAGCAACAGACAATCATTCATGGAGTATGAGAGTCCATTAACTGAAAGGTTTTTTTGTGCATTCCTTCATTTTGTCTTATGGTTCCTTCTCACTGTTTGGCAAAAACACACTAATAACAATGAGGGGTTTTCATGTTAGCTGATATTTTAAAATAGATGTCTCACATGTGCTATTTTTCTTTCAGCAGAAATTACTTCTTTTTTTTTAACTCGTTTCAGTCAAGTTTAGTTTATAGACATAAAAAATGACACTGAATGATGGATGTTTGCAGTTATTCTCACAGTGGAACATTTATGTATGTCAACTCTATTTTTTATACTAATATTATTCAGTGTGACTGAATGCACTAAATAAAAACACACTTACAAATACATCTTTGCAAATAGCTCTTGAAAAAAAAATGCTATTACAGTAATTTATTTGATATTTTTACTCCAACAGGATGCTTTTGTGACATTCCTTTTACAAGACATTGTTATATGAGGTGTTCAAAATTATTATATCTGATGTATTGACAGAGATGAGTGTATGGTTGATTTCTTCCATCCATCTGGTCATAAAGGCAACAGGTCCAGGAGGAAAACCCATACCTCCTGCTCCTCAGTGTCACACTCCATATCCTCCTGGGGTATCCTAAAGTGTTCCTGAACCAGAGAGAATACATAATCTATCCAGTGAGTTCTGGGTGTCCTCCCAGTGAGAAAAACCTCCAGAGGGAAGTGCCCAGGAGGCATTCTAATCAGATGCCTGAACCTCCTCAGCTGACTTTGTTCGATGAAGAGGAGCAGCAGCTCTACACTCAACTTCCCCCAGACGATTAAGCTCATCACCTTATCTCTAAAGCCGAGCTTGGCCACCCTATGAAGGAAGCTCATTTCAAGTGCTTGTATTCAGAATCTTGTTTTTTCAGTCATGTTCTATACCTCATGACCATAGTTGAGGTCTGGAATGAAGTCAGACCAGTAATTCAAGAGCTTTTCCTGTCAACTCAACTCTTTACCACACCAGACCAAAGGAACACTAATTACTGTATACAAAGCCTCGATCCGTTAATCCATCTCTCACTTCATCCTACCATCACGCATAAACAAGACTCTTGAGATACTTAAACTCCTCCGCTTGAGGAAGAGACTCATTCTCAACTCTGCCTTTTTCTGGTAGAAAACCATCGCCTCAGACTTATAGGAGCTGACTTTTATCCCAGCTGCTTCATGCTCAACTACAAACAGCCCCAGTGCACACTAAAAAGGGCCCCAGCATCCCATACAATACATCCGTAGTACCCAGTATATAAGTGTATTTTTCAAATAACTAATGCATGTAAAGCTCTGAGAGTACACTGACCTGATGTTTGAGTTAAAGGAAGTAGCTGTTGATTCATGAGACAAATAAATGTTGTTCAGGATTGGGGTATTTTTTGTATTCAGTCTTTCATCTCTGCTGTGAATGTTTTCACTCTAAATTATTTTAATTAGCCATGTTATTTGCCTATAATTATTATTATTATTATTATTTATTTATTTTATTTTTTTTTCAAAAAAATTATTGCAATTTTTTTTTATATCTTTTAGATCTGAATAGTGCTTGAATGTTGAGTACTTAATTATACTGAAACAACATTACAAGAGGAATTAAACTTTCTCTTTTTTGCGACACAGTTGAATTTTTTTCCTTCATAAGGTAGGAAAAAAGTTGGTTAAACTAATAATTAGCTGATAGAACAAGAAAGTAACTGTTTCTCTTAATGAAACTGCTTGTAGTTTCATGGTAATTTGGCCTGTTTGAGAGAAAGAGCTCCCTAATATGGGGATTATTCTGATTCCCACTATCTTCAGCTCAACTTCAGAAACCTAGTTTTCCCCAAAATCCAACCTTGCCTTACCTGATTGAATTTTCACATGTCTAACCATCTTTTTCAATCTTATTAATCTTTTAGTGCATTTGAAAAATGAATCGCACAAGTCTTTGCGTTCTCACAGATATCTGGCCTTTGTAGAGGGATGGAGCAGGAACCAGGGCCTGAACAATGGGAGATAATTGACCCTCAGGGGACCCCGCATATTGTACAGTGTCAGCCTTTATAAAGGTAACATCCTCTTAAAAAACGGAACACCTCAGGTAGAAGCCATCGTCTTGCAATTAAAGCTCATGCATTTCATACACGATACTTTAGTCATTGATACATGAGTATTACGTCATTAAACTGGGAAAATTTATTTTCATTTTTAATGTCTAAGTTGATAGTGATCTAATCTAGGAGAACCTGTTAAAAGTGCTGAATGAATAAAAGCCTGCAAAAAGATTTACTGTAAAATATAATCTTTTTGGCATTTAACACCATCTTAACACACTTTAATAAAAAGACAATTCATTTTTACCATGCTATCGATAAATTCATCACTACACCCTTCCTATCTACTTTCTTCTAAAGAAGCAGGGCTGATAGAAGTGCTAATGTAACATTTAGGTATTCAACATGAGTCCTGTAGTCATTCTCCTTTGATTTGCTGCGTAGCTGCGATGCATAGATAACGCCTGCTGAGTTTAAAACAGAATAGTTGCAGTTGATTAGGCTGTGGAATGGGTAGGAGTTAGACCTCTTAAGTGATGTGCCCAGTGTGGCCATAATGAAGACGTACAGGACAGTGGTTTGTGAAAGTCACACAACTGGGAGACAGAACCCTGATTGTCCCTGTCAGTCATCATTTTAGTGCTGACCTCTTGAGGTTGAGGCCCCTTTTTTTTTTTTACTCTCTCGGGAACATTGATTTGAAATTTGTTAGATCAATGTAACGTTTGACTTTTCTGGTTAACATATTGTTTTATTGCCACCCAAACACAACTGCAACTGCACACGGATATATGCATGTAACATTTTAATGTGTGGTGTTGCATCGCCCTGGGTTAAGACCAGAAAAGCATAATTGGTATTTGCAAAATGAGCTCCACACTTTGTGATGTCCCACTGTGCAGTTAAAAGGGGCCAGTTTTATTCAAAAGTAAAAATGTTGTGCATAATGTGATTACAGTCTCAACAGAGATGGATTTGCAAACACATCTCATGCCATTATTAGATTCCCTAATCAAAACTACCAAGCTGGAATATTTCTTCCTCTGTATAACAAAGTGCTTTTTTTTTTCGTCCCAGCACTTCCATGTTGCTAAAGAGCTCTTGTGAGAGCAGCGGGTGCATCTTGATCCCAGAACTGCTGCTCTAGCTCCTCACTGAGCTGCCTGTCAGAATGACTTTTACCTCTGCACCTTGTTCTCTCTGTGGTCTGTTCAGCTGACACCAAACTAATAAAGCTTCTCTACTGCACCTTCACCCCTGTGCTTGAATTATATCTGATGTCGTCTCTTCATAATACTATATGGAACAACAAGAAAATGATCCGGAGGCTCATTTTATATAATTAGAATTCAGACAAATCAATCTGTGAAATAAACTATACGGTGGAGCTGCAGATGAAAACAAAATTTACTTGCCAGAAGAAAACAAAACATTTCACCAATTTCATGTTAAATGAATTCATCTAACTACAGGAAACGCTGCCTTGTGAAGCTTTAGAACAGTCAATAATTATCACCCAATGCTGAAGTAGTGGTTATGTATTTGTCTGTATCAGTGTGTGTTTGTGCATGTCTATGTTCATTTGTCTGTAGTGTTAGCAAAATATCTGGTGAACCACTGGTCAAGCCTTAATGAAGCTCTCAAAAAATAATCACTGGCTGGATCACCAACTGCTTAGTGTTTAGAGTCGGCCACATTTAAGATGCCCGCCACAATGAACGTAGCAACACAAAAATGCCTTTACTTTAGACAGTCTTACAGATATTAAGCTAGTTTTGATGTGGTGGTAGTGGAGAGTCATCCTCAACAGATTTTATGACCTCCTAACGTGTCTTGCAAGACCTTCATAATATCACATGAGGTCATGCATAACATCATTTACAAAATTTGATCAAAATGGCTAAAACTTTGTCCTTTTTCAGCACAGGATAATCTTAGTCTCCAACTATGAAAGGTGGTGAGTAATATGCATTTCTTCAAGGAATGCCAAGCCTTGCACTTAAAAAGTGAAATGATTAAGCATGTCCCGTACTCCTATTTTATGTTCATTTTTTATTTTAAAGTAATAAATTAATTTAGGAACAATAATCCTATTTCAATCAATGTCATTTACTACAGCACAAGTTGTTTGTGTGTGACAGGATGACTTGCAGTGTCCGTCAAACAGGCAGTTAAAGTTTTGGGTGTTTATGTCAGATCTCAGAATGAGGTCCTTGAGCCTTCATTTCAGACTGACTGCAGCCATTTCAGAACTAATAGAACAGCGTAAAGCATTGCAGCACAGATCGAGTTAGCCTGGATGAGCCAGTGGCCAGCTGCCAAATTGGGTAACATCAGTCCATGAACTTTAAAGTGCAATTTAAGACAAAGGTAAAGTACTTTCATCTTAAAGACTTTGCCATTGAACCACCTCTTAAGTTATTTCACACTGATAGCCACTAATAACTACTGATTGTCTGATTGAATAATTGATTTGTAGGTGATATAAAGGAAATTTATCTATAGGTTTTGTTCTGCTAACTACCTCTGGCCACATCCTCTGCTTCTTGTAAAGAAAGAAAACGATTCACATCAGTATTTTATTGCTGATTTCTTTTGTGTATGATGCCTCAGGTTCTTATCAAGTACAGGACAAGGACTCTTGTCTGGTCATCAGCTCCCACTTTCTGAAGACAGATTTTAAAATATTCAGTAGGTCTGTCACCACAACTCCTCTTAGCAGGACATCGTTTTTGAAGTAGACGTAGGACTCAAAAGCATCTCTCAATGTTGAATAAATGAGTTAGAGAATTAACAGTTTGTAGCTTGCAGTTCTCCTAAATGTTAAACTTTGGATTTCCCGGAAACATACAGCACATTCTCAAAAGGTGCATTTGTGAGGCTGCTGTATTTGACCAAAGCATCTCCCCAAAAGCTTTGATCCTCGATCAGTACAGCTCATATTGTCGGTGAAAGGGAACGTCAGTTTAGACAAAAAGGATGAGGGAAGACAAGTTTTAATTTAAAGGTCATATCCTTTGGAACTTCACTGACTGACATGGACAGAGAAAAGAACTCAGTTGAATCTTAAATGTTCTTGCCGTTTTAAATGAAGACTTTGTCATGCTTCATCTTCAAGGTTTTATGCTGTCTTAGTTTTTATGAACAAAGAAACATTTTTCTTTCATGAGTTATGTGTGAGCAGATGTATGGCATATGAATCACTCAGAACAGAAAATAATTATTTAAAAAAAAATAACTAAAAAGACAAAGAACTATTGCCTCCTGGGAGAGTGTAGTCTTGCTTTTGAAGCAGCCTTGGAAATCCCTGCTATGCTGATGAGGGTTTTAAAAGGAATAGCTCATATAATGGGGTGATCCTAGGTGACTTACCCAAATCCCTCACTCATCTTCTTTTATTGCTGTTCACTTTGTCTCTGGGGGCCAATCCACACACAGTGGGTGAGCAATGCAGGAGAAATCCTCAGTGCATTCTCTGTTAATTTCATCTGTTCAAGTCACGTCTCACTGGAGAAGCTGGTCATTTACGAGGAGGACATTTTCAAGTTTGAATTTCACTTTCCTAATATTAAAAAACGTGATGAACCCAGGATATCCTGTTGGGTATTGTACAGTAAAAAAACATAATTCCTTCATGTCTAAACTCGTAAAGGACCGTTTGAGTGTAGAAGGTAATGGTTTATTTTGTCTTAATAATTTGCACCATTAAATCCAGTTTTGAAAAACATTAAAGATATTGCTTGTTTTTCATGAATGCCATAAGGATGGTCATAAGTCATAAGTCATTGAAAAGATATCAGAATATATATATATATATATATAAATATATATAAGATGATGGGTCCCCATTATACTTTCAGTTTTTAATAATGCGTTGGACAGTTCTTAACCCAATTTTAGTAGTTTCTGCAATCTCCTTAGATGTTTTCTCTTCTTGATGCATACCAATGATTTGACCCTTCTCAAACAGACTGACATCTTTTCCACGACCATGCGATGTGTCTTTCAACATGGTTGTTTAAGAAATGAGAAGCAACTCATTGCACCATTTGGGGTTAAATAACTTGTTGTCATCTGAAACATAATCGCCCGTGCAGTAATTATCCAATGGGAGGCTTGTACCTATTTACTTAGTTAAATCCAGGTAGTGACATTTTTTTTTTTTTTTAGGCCAGGCAGTGTATGTTGCTTGTCTGATCTCCAAAAATAAAACATTCATTGCTGGCAAGTTTATACACAGATACATAGTTATTATCTGATCCTTTGTTATTATCTTTGTATAATAACAAAGCTTGCTGCCATTTATCTGTATAAGACGGTGTCTCTGTACCTCATTGTAAGCTGTAATTTTATGAATCAATCATTTGTGCAGACTATCTGGCCGATCCAATTAGATTATTCCTTGCATGACCAATATTCAATTTGTCATAATGCCGTATCTCTTACTTAACTTTAGGTTTAAGCACATGATCTTTAGTGATGATTAAGCAGTTAAACAGAGGATTGCTCCTGTCTTCCTATAATATAAATATGATTTATAACATTGCATGTCGTTAACAAGAAGTTAGTGTCTTAAAATTTCAAATGATACAAAGATGGGACTCATCTAGTGTTATCTGCAGGGAATTAATTTTGTTTTCCATGAAATATGTAAAGGTAAACAAATAAAGTGCTATAATATTTTATTTCATTTTTTTATCTGCTGCCATTAATTGCCTCTTATTTTATTTGTTTTGTGACAGAGCTCTATGGGGCTGTATTGAACTGGTCATTTGGCAGCGTGTTTGCATTGATTTCTGTTCTGTTCCAATCAATAGCTCCCACCAACCCATCAGGCAAAGTGTTTCAGGTTAGGAATGTTGACCTCAGCATGCAGGATTATCAAAAAACAACATGTACTACTTTGCACTGTAACAGGAAAGGATTAAATAAAGATGTTTCCACATTGTCTAAATCAAGTTGTAGCTCTGCCCTGTGACTTTTATTACATTAATGTGGTGGTATTAAATCTCTACTAAATGACTTTACCATTTAGGGGAAATCACAAAAGTGAAATTGGTTAAGGTCTGGCATCATTTCCAGCAAAAATCTGTGGGACTTCAACGAAAAACAAGATGACTGGGGCTATTTAAATTGCTCCTTTGGATATTATATGAAAGCCTGAGACAATCTTATTTAATGTTCTAAAGTCTTGAATATATTTACTTTTGTTTTTACATGGAAGAACTCTCTTATTAGTTTTACTAAAGTCCTAAAGTAAATCCTTGGAGAAGCATCTAACTTTGAAGTCAGCCTCAAACTGGTCAGATTGATTAATTCATCTCAAATCTGGTCTATGAAAATATTAAACAACTTTCCTCAGTTTCTGCCTCAACATGTGGGCATGTTGGTGCATGCCAATGCATGCAAATCAACACACACACACACACTGCATGTGTGTTTGTTGACTGATAAAAGAGTGTCACTTATAAGTTGACCGTGCATTTCTCACGTTATGTTTTTGTGTGGATAAATAAGTAAAGGTCACAACCCCCCTCTGCATTTTGAATCATAATTAAAGCCAGTCCTGCACTCTCGGGTCATTAAGGTTCCTGTAAAGTGCCTTTGACCCCACCCACCCACCTGCTTCCCAGCATTTATTTTCCTTAAACTGAAAAAGCAGGAAGAATCTGAGTGGGAGGTGGATTTGTAGGGTTGCTCTGACATTGTTTACTTTTCACAGAGACTGGGAGTAAAACAGACATATGTGGCGAGATTCTCCTCTGCTGGTTAGCTCAGTGATGACACAACCTGCATATGAGTCATGCATTGCCCAGTTAGCTTACGGAGCGGAGGACATACTCTGCTGTTATAAGACATGAAATCTTTTCAATATTTAAAAGCCTTGCAGCAGTCTGGGACTGGACTGACAAATACATTTGGCATGAATAATTTAACAAAGCAGGTTGAAAAGAGCTATTTAAAATGACAAGCAACAGGAGATGTTACAATGATGTCTTTGTTTTTGGGATTCTTGTAATATAAAATGAAGAGACAGAGGTTGTACATGAATGTTCATTGAGTGAACATGTTTTAGAGTCTATGAATGTGTGCACAACGTCTATACAATATAGCATAAAGAGCCTGGGGCTGTTTGTCAGTTTGGTAGTTTGAAGGTAATGTCATAATGTGCCTGCATCACACAACAATGATTCAGCATTTTGCTTCTAAATAAACTAGAAACCACATTTTGCTTTGATACTCAATGTTTTGTTTTTACATTTTAATAGTTTTATGGATTGAAATGATAAGGCAAAGATGATGCAGCAAAATAAAAAAAAAAACAATTAAGGTGAGATGCATTTTACAAGGTGCCGTTTATTAAAAATGGGGTGCAGAATCTTTGCCAGATAAACAATGCAAATCTCTTGAACCTATGGTATGTTTGTCTCGTCACAAGCCAAGATATGTTGCTTGTAAAAGTTTACTGCAAAATGAATCTGAAAGATGAAATAAATTGCGATCCAGTTGTTTTTATTAGAGGCAGAGAGAGAGAGATGGAGTAGGAGGGATGGAAGGACATTTTATTAATAAAAAAAGAGAGGGATTGTCTCCTATTCTCTCCTTTGTCACTGATTTATTCACACATGGAAATTGGTATAAATAGTATTCCATCAGACTTGTTAAAAAAACGATCGAAAGATTGAGCCCTTTCCATCTTTGTCTTTGCATATTCATTTTGCTTTCCTTTGAAGGAATAATTGCACATTGATTATCTATGTCCAGTGCCAAGGACCAATCATTACTTTGTGAGAGGAGGAGCATTTCTCAAAGCTCAGACCTCGAATGTGTTCTTATCAGAGAAAACATGGCCCATTATGTATTACATGCTATTGCTGCTATTAGGGAAGTCCCAATAAAGATTTTCTGATTCCAGTACAGAGTCGACTCTAAGTACTGGCCTATACAAAGTTTCAATATGATACTGGCATTATTTAGAAGTTTTCTACAGCACAGGCTTGCCAATTAAATACCATAAGTAGATTAAAGTTAAAATCAATGCCATTGTATGCTTGACATTTCCACAGCTCTGCAGTGCAGTAAAGACAACCTGTGATCATTTTGTTCTTCAAGTTTTTTTTTTTGTTTTTTTTTGGCTTTCTTTCAGCTTGGTTTGGCTTCAACAGCTCCAAAAGGTGACAAAAAAAGACTATTTTCTCCACCACAGCTATGGGTTGGTCATCCAGAACAATAAACTCAGTCCCCTGTTCTGTAATCCTCTTTGCCTTATTACTGTCCTGTGGAATCTTATCTTTTCTTTTTAGATTGTCCTCTAAAATGTGTTGCTTAGCTATGCTATCTGTTTCAGCTTTCATGCTAGCTCAGTAAACTCAGTGTACTCAGCTGAGTTTTAGATTTTGAATGTTTTATTAAATTGGTGGTACTGAATGTCACTCTATTGCTACTGCCATGAGAAATACACACAATACAACTGTTCTAGGTAGCTACTGAACTGCGCACAGTTTGTGTTTTAAAATACTTCAATACCGCAGATAGGGTAGCACGCTACATGACAACATTTTACAACAATTGATTCTAGCGTTGTAAAACTGTAGGTAGTAGATCAGTGACAGAGATCGGGAGCAGAGTGCTGTCAGCTCCTCTGATACCGATCAAGGAAACATGTCTCGATTTGGTCCCCATTCCAATACTTAGAGTTGGCTCAGGAGACCCCTAGTTGTTAGTAACGATTTCAAAGCCATTATTTTGTGATGATCTGTTTACATTGTAAAAGACAACACAGCATTTGAAATAATTTGCAGTAAGCAAAGTTATCATAGTGAAATCTAGGTGAAAAACCAACATAAGTAAAAGACAAAATAAACAAAACATGTTTTGATGTAAATAAATTAGATATTGTTTGTGTTTTATATAGTCTGTGCATGCATTTCATTAAAGGTGAGGTGAGCCATGCTGCAATGAAAACAATGTAGAGAGCAAAGTTCTGACACTGGTCACACTTCAGGCACTTGCAATTAAAAGTTGTTTATCATCAGTCTCGGTTTTTATACTGAAAAGCATAGCAATGAGCTCCAGAGCTTTTGTTAGACTTTGACTCCTTCATGAATTAAATTGTGCAGGTGAAAGATGATTTCCAGTTACTCCGACACACACCGAGCTCTTCTGAATTATTCAAAATTTATAACGTTTAGTATTGTCGGCATGACAACATTGAGCAATGTCAGCTGCAAAAATGGTTTGCGTAGTTGCTGATGTAAGCGCAGAAAACGTTTCTGTCTTGAAAGAATGGGATAATGACATTGAGCTTTTATTTTGTGAAAACAGAAACGGGTTTTAGCTTTTCTGCCACTTGGTTTTTAAGTGTTTGATTACTCATTGGATCAAACATGCTGCTTTTTATTTTGTTTTATTTTTTATTTTTTTAACAAACAAGGACATGCCCCTCACTTGATTTAAGAACTGGAGACTTCCTATAAACAAACCCCCCTGCCTTTGCACCGTTAGACCCAATGACTAATTATATCTTGTCTTTCAAACAGTTACTTTTTTTTCCCAAGACTTATCGCTTGACTCCAGATTCTGACTTGCAGCACATTCAGTTTGCCTAGGCTTTATCAAGGACAAATATACCATCTGATGTGTGTGTGTGTGTGTGTGTGTGTGTGTGCGTGTGCTGTAGATGTAAGAAGTAGAAACACTTCTGCAAAAGTCATTTGAGCGCTTTAGTTTTGTTTATGCCCCTTCAACTGAGAAATTTGAGTTTTACCCCTGCCTCACTTTGTCATGACACTCAGCAGGGCTTTCTCTCAGGGAATCTTCTTCATTCCTCCTTTTGCTTCCCCCCCTGCAAATTTTACCCTCCAGATCTGTCTTTGTCTTCTAACCTAGCTTTGCCTTGTAATCCTCTCATCTGAACCAACACGGCATGACTTTACACGGCTTCATCTGCAGCTGAAACTTTATGCAAACTGGAAGACAAAGCATGTCACCGACTTTGATTTTAATTTAAATATCATGTCAGCCTTTATTAAGTTGGATTTTGCTGGATCTGCGTCATTAATGTAAAATTGAAACTCTTGTGATAATTTGTGCAATGGCTTGTGGTTTCCAGTATATCTCAGTGTCATATCTTTGCATGCAGGTTCATGCTTCATGCTTACGATGATAATCTGTTCTGACAGTTTAAATGTTTGGTAGGAGAATGGAGCACATGCATTATATTAGCAGCCTACAGCAACAGTTATTTATATTTGTTGAATAATATATGATGATAATATATACCTGTGTCTTGTGCAGAGAAGCAGGATGCTAGTTTATATAACAAAAGAAGTAACCCCCCCCTGCAAAAAATATATATATTCTGCTTTTGTATTCACATTAAACATTTGTTTTACTACTGCATTGATATTAAGAGTGTTGTGCCTTCTAGGGTCATTCTCAAACTATAAAATGTAAAATGAATAAATTCACAAGGAGAACTTGATACAAATGAGAAAACACATTTAAATCATTTCCTTGGTTTGTTTATTTCATGCTGGCTATGCAATCTGTCCAAATCATGTGGCTCTTTAGAGAAAAGTTCCTTTAAATTTAAAAGGCAAACCTTAATGTGCCAGATGTCCACCTGAAAAAAACAACAAATGCAGGTTAAATATGTTTCCCATACCTGCACAGTGTCATTTTATTGTTGCTATTCTAAACTTTAAAACTCTTGGACCAGAACACAGCAGCCCTTGTAACAACATCAGTGTACTAATCAGTAAGTTATAATGAGATAAAAAAAATAAAGCTTAAAATATGTAGAAAAATAAAATTAAAATGAGCATACACCCAAACTATTTAAAGTATACTTGTCATTAGGAAGGTTAAAGCCAAGATGACACACACAGTGTGGAAATAAAAAATATACAGAAGTAAAGCACTTCTGATTTTACTTTATTTAAAATGTAAAAAAAATGTGGTGAACTGCTAAGGATAAATATC
This sequence comes from Kryptolebias marmoratus, assembly GCF_001649575.2. Taxonomy (NCBI): domain Eukaryota; kingdom Metazoa; phylum Chordata; class Actinopteri; order Cyprinodontiformes; family Rivulidae; genus Kryptolebias; species Kryptolebias marmoratus. Next base: position 16,973,485 of record NC_051451.1, on the reverse strand, counting down.
CAATTAAGGGCAGCAATACATAATACAACCTGGTACATACCAGGTGTGTACCTTTTAAGTACAAAGTACACACCCAATGAGGTACGAAATGAAACTTAATTCTCCAAACGTGACATGAATGGACTGTTTTCGTTCTTCTAAGCTTCCATAACCCAGCAGGTAAGTGTATGAAATTTAATATAAATCATCTTGGAAAGTTTTTAGTTTCTTGCACGCTTCAGAAATCGTCAGTCTGCTCAGCAGATGGAGGCGACTGTGGCACTTTTTGAACTGTGTTTGGAGGGGAATAGGGGGTGGGGGTTTCCTCTAGAGGTCTGTACTGATATGTTGTGTTTTCTAGTGTGATTTTGAGGGTTTTGTTCTTTGTTTTTTTTTTCTTTTTTGTTGTTACTTATTTTTTTTCCCAAAATGCACTTCAGGACCACTGCAGATTTGTTTGGATTAACTGCAAAACTAAAAAGAAAGTAAAATTGAAAGTAAACTGTGAGAAACAATTTTAAAATGCTGTAAAACATAAGTGGTTTGAATTGAAAACAAACCTAGGACTTTTGATTAAACGTCTAGTGTGGTATTCCAACCTTCCAGTTTTTTTTAATAAAAAAACAAAATATGTTGTTCCTGAAAACCAAACATTTACTTTATTTTTAAATTGGCAGATGAAAAATTCACGTCCGGTGTAGCAGAAGTTAACTATTAGGCTGTTTTGCAAATTGCCTTGACACTATGATTCAAAATATATTGATGGTATTATTATTTTTAAGTTGATTCACTGTTTATAACAGATTAATTACACAACAGTTGTACCAGATTGTTATATGAGCAGTCTGAGCTGCTTGAAAGTCATTTGAGTTTAAAAGAAAAAAAAATTGATAGTCCAGCTTTTGTACAATAAATAGCCAAACATTGCTCATATACACAGTTATCACAAAATCTCAGGAGCTGAGAGATCCTAAGTATATATGGATAAGCTTCTTCTTACGGGCCACTCATGGTATAACTCATGTAATGCGTTTAGGCCATGCGGTGACAAGTTGGCTGATGGATGAGGTGATTATAACCCTCTTTTACGTCACTTGCGGACAGTTCCCAGCTCCTAATTGGTAAGAAAGCCGGTGACAAGGGAAGAGACATCTCCTTCTTTTACTCCTTTCTCCCTCTGAATCCCCTACTACTTCCCAGTTCCCAGTCATTTAACTAATCTTGTTTTATCCCCTTGTCGACAGGCGCGGGACTCTGGCGGTAAAATGGAGTGCAGTGGAGATAACTTGCATGGCAGGGCCACAGTAATTTAATGGGAACAGATGTTTCCCCTGCTAGACTGACAGCAGATCCTTCTCCAGCTCCCTGAAGGGAGGAGCGGACATGTTACAGATGGTTGTTGTGCCTCTGGTCATCATTACTCAGACCCAGGTTTAGACTGGGCTCCGGTTCAGTTGAAGATATGAGAGCCATGATGTACAAAGGAGCCTCTGGACAGAATGGCTTTAAGGACCCTTGGCTTAAACCTTGAAGCGGAATCAGCGGTGCATAACCATGAAATCCAGACGAAGCATGAGAGGAGTGTGCAAATGCAGCAAATAATGTTTGTTTTTGTCCTTGTTTCTGTAAACTCATTTTCTGTTTGTACAGTATGTGCATGTGTGGGTTTACTGTTATTAATCTATGAAAGAGTGTGTGTGTGTGTGTGTGTGTGTGTGTGTGTGTGTGTGTGGGTGTGGGTGGGTATCTGCTAGTCTACAGCTCCAGAGATAGCCTTCACAAGCAGAGAGGCAGCAGATGATGATCAACCTGGGCAGTGCACAACAAACACAGACAGAAACACAAAGCATTAACACTCCCACAGAGAGAGAGAAGTGTCTGAAATGTATTCCTCTGGGGATACTCTCTGCACAAAGGATGAATCCCTCTCTGTATAACCTGCTCAAATTGAATTCTTCCCTCTTGTGTCAAGAAGAAATGAGAACACATTTCATCAGGTTTTTGCTTTTGCATCATGCTTGTAATTTGACAATGTTACTTGTGCATTGCAGGTCATCTTCACACTGTATTCTTCAAGGTATAATTTCATCATTTATGATTCTTTTCATTATATCAAGGTGAATATTACATTTAAATTGAGTAATTTTCACTTTCCAAATGATGTATCTACACATAAAAGTCTGAGTGATGACTGTTTTCAGTTGTTCAAGACTACAGCTTCATTAAACAAAAGCAGGAAAGGTGTCATTTAAAGAAATCTAACTAAAAGTAATCTAAACTGTACTAATTTTTACAAAGACCCAATGATATTTAGAAAGCTTAAAGTTGCAGAGCAAGGCTTATAGCTTTTACTTCAGTAAATTTTCTCACTCCTTCTGAGGAATTTCCAATGAAATGTCCGCAGATTCTGGATATTAAACTTTTTTTTCCTCCTTTTTTTAATAGCTTCACCAGTTCGTTCTCCACAGATATTTCCCTGAGATTGCACATCCTAGCAGTTCCCCCTGAAATGTAATCCTTTCAAGCAAACAATGATTTTTGGCAATCACCCCCTTCTTTTCTATCCCCAACCTCTCAACAGAAATGCATTTTACGATACAATCTAAGCACACTGTACAAACGGAGACTGGGCATTTTATTGGTATAGAATGTAAAAGCTGTGTTGTGCCTGCAATCTCTCATGTGCGTATTCTGTCTTCATTTCATGTATTATATAAGAGTGCAAACAGCACTACAGGTAGTTGTGTATTTCCTCAGCTTGTTGTCATGCCAAATCAGATAACAATGCCAAAAAAGCTAATATCTCCATGGGATTGAAAGGCTAGAACAGTTTTTGAATTGGGGTTAGTGGAAAGTATTTATGAATTGTCAGTGTATTGCCTGCCTTAGATGGTGGTGAGTGAGGTTGTGGTTGGAGAAGAAAGACAGATCTGCTGCTTAGGACAGACCACCAGGTCATATTTTTGTCCTATAAAATAAATTAACCTTTAAAAATGTCAGAGGTTCATACGAATACTGTATCTCGTATCACTTATGCATCTAACAGTAGCACTGGGACTGTGTTACACTGACTATAAATTGTAGTCTGGGAAGGAAAGGAAAGGAATGCATATTGCCCACTGCTATTCATGCCAGACTTTAATACTGTTGAGAAATGATGGACAAACCTTAAAAATAATATGAGCAATCTCATGCAATATTGCAACATCTCTTGTGATCTTGCATGACCTGATAGAGCTTGGAGTATGTGTTGAGCATCAATCTCAGCCATTACCAAGTTAAAGATTAGCTAAAAATATGTAAATTTCACAGGGATATAGCATTTCTTGTGTAAGCTAAAGTTCCTGTCTTGCATTGGATTGACTCTTAAAGTTAATCAGTTACAGATGTAGAGCTAGCAATTACTTTCTGAGAGTTTAATTGCAATCAGTACAGAGGTTCATGAGATATTTTGCTAACAGACAGAGTTGACTCTAATTGTTAACGGCAAAGTTTTGAAGACAGATCTCAAGCAATCGGATAAGACTCAGAGTATGAGTGGGGGGATCTATCCCAGCTACTGACACACCAAATTTTAGCTTAACATCTTTAAAACTGACTGAGCTATAGCCATTTTTATGTCTGCTAAAATCACTTTGTTGTGGCGGCCATCTTGAATCAGGTTGACTCTGAAAGTTATTTATTTGCAGCTGTCAACCTAGCAATCATGTTCTGAAACTTTCGTTAAAATCTGAACTGTGACTCGTGAGATATTTTGCTAACTCTACAGAGAAGCAAACTCGCACACAGACAGGCACAGGCAAAAACATTATTGCCCTTCTGCCTTTACAAAAGCTATGCTATTTTTTTAGACGTTGAGCTAAAATTTGGTGTGGCAGTAGCAAAAACTCACCCGACATACTCTGAACACTAAAAGATTGGGTAACATATTTGTTTCATCTTTAGCATATAAGGCTGTAGGAGATGCATATTTTTTTAAGGAATGTTACTTTTTTATTTTATTCTGCTTTACATTCAAAATAGAAATTGCTTTTAAATGTGTTCATAACATTTGTTTATCTCCTTAATACTCACATTTTTCTATAATTTAATTAGTAAACTAGTAATAGAAGGCTGCTCAATTCACGATGATTACATTTTTTAGCATGCTTTTTTTAATCGTACCTTCATTATGTTGCTTTTGAAAGGGGTATGTAAATTCGAGATAGTTCAACAAAATCAACTGATCTGTGTTGGAGGTAGGACTTTGTATTAAGGATGCAGCTCTTGTTTGTTGGATGTAAACATTTATGGTGACTAATTAACTTTGGATGTATCCGTACCAGCCTCAGCTCATTTGTAACCTGCCTTGCAAAATGCATTAGCATGTACTTGTGGGCATTTAGTCCAAACAAGACATGTCACTGTAATAAAAACATTTCAACTTTACAACAGCCTTGTTTGTGATGGTTTTTTTTTTTCTTTGTTTTGCCAGTAGGTTAGAAAAACCTGCCTTAAAAATATTTAAAATATATTTAAAAAAAAAATAAAAAACTCTTTCATAGGGATTGATTAAGCTGAACAACAAACTAGATCACATCCAGGCATGTGGATGGGCAATTGCAGAAAATATATGGTGGAAGGAACTTCCCTCTCAATAGATGGAGAGTGAAGCTGAAAGACGGGGACAATGAGACTACCAATGAATTTCACTAACTACAGACACCTCTAATGTCAAAAACCGCCACTGTCCCGATTGTACAGTATGTTCTAACGGTAAGCTCCCCAATAGATGAAAATGCAATTTATGTGCATATTAAATCCAGGATTCCACGTTTCGGGAAAGAAAAGCTGTCATATTCGCATGGGGGTGTGCCAATTGGAAAGGTCACAACTGTCTATAGAGAACAAATGAAGCCGGTAATCGTTTTTCCTGCCAGCATTCTACAGGCACATAAAGGACCAGGTGCTTGTCTGAATCTTGATGATCCCCCTCTAAGTGAAATCACTGACGCACATCCAGCTCAATTAAGCAGCAACTGCAGTAAGCAAGGGGTGATCACATTCTGTTGGAGACAGCGGAAAAGCTCACACTGTGCCACGAGTATCACGAGGTTAAGTTAAATTACAGGTTATGATTGGTACTAATGAGACAGACGGCTCTGCAAGGAATTATGGAGTTAAGATGACTCTTTAAATTCTGTTTTAGAACAACTTGCTCGCCCAAAAGCCAGAGTGTGTCTGACATTAACTACCCCTTGGTGGGAACTTAGGAGCCGTTAAAGCAGTGTGTACTGTTGCACCTCAAGGTCGTGCGTGGCAGTGGGTGAGGAGAATTACTGGGGCTAATAGACAGTGCTCGAGTTTAATGAAGGGCCCTGATGAGGAGGCAGACTGGTCCCCACCGACAGATCAGCTGCTGCCATTTCCATTTTCATGGGTGCTGAGATGCTTCACAGGAGGAGTGTCACAGTTGACTGCTGATCCCTGTAGAATGAATCTGCGTTTGTACAGACAGTATATGTGTATGTATGTGTGTGTGTGTGTGTGTAAGTGTGTGTGTTTCTTTTTGTCTTACAGAATGCCAGCCAAGACTGATCCATTTCAGATACAGTGGTGAGTTCTTTGATCCTGAGCCAGTGTTCACACTCAACTCCATGTCTGGAATTTATATCAAGTGACGCTTTGCAGAAACACAATCTACTGTCGATGGGATTCAGGCTGCAAGTCAGACAGCTTTACACGCTCATATATGGTGTGTTTAAAGAGTCATCAAAAAGCTGTAACAGCTTCCATTTTAAAATGAAAAAAAAGGAAAAAAAATGCTTCAAATACAGCTTTTTTGTAGTCTGCAGAGCATGCAGGGGATGTGAACAGGATCGAGCTTTAGTGCAGGATACTTAATCATTTTCTTATCGGTGGCTGCCGTCAGAGCCCAGCTGAGGACTAACCCCAAAAGAAAGGGGAGAAATGAAGGACAGAGGGTGCATTGTGTTAGCCTGTCATCCTATTTGAGCTTTCTGACACACCTTCCTATTGACACTGATGCTTTACTCCACCTCAAAACCCCTCCTGATGCCCACACTCGGAAGGTTAATGGGGTATAAAGCATTTTGTCATAAAGTTCGCAGCAGTACCTTCTCTCTTGCACTGGCACAGGAGCCAACGGGCACAAGAGAGGAATAAAGAATTATGTCACTGCCAGCGGTCACTAGTGAACAACTTGTCATCATGGCCTATTTTAGAACAACATACCCCGTAGTACCAAGTTATGGATGCTTCAAGTTCAATGTCACAGCTCAAGATGTGTGCTGTAGGTTTGTTTTATCATTGCAGATGTGCACCATTTTAAGCACAAATAATGTATGGCACACAAGAACAGCATACAGGTAAAACTGCAATATATATAAAGCAAACACCTGTAATGTGAATTCCCTCTCACAGATGCAGTGAAATGAAGTGATGAAGGTCAGATCGGGGTGGGGTTTTTTTCAGGACAAAAGTGTATTTGACATGCAGGTAGAAAAACATTTTCTCCCCTAAAGGTCTTCTGGGCCTTGAGGAAGCAAATGTACCTGGAATACAGTGTCCCACTCTCAATGTGCACAATGACCTTCACTGAAAGCCCTAGTGCTGTGCCACTTTAGAAGAACACACATATATATATATATATATATATATATATATATATATATATATATATAAGCAACAACAAAAAAGCAAAACAAAGCTGTCAAGTAAAGTATTACACAGATAAATTAGGTCTGTGGTAACTAAAGTTAATCCACATAAATCATAATGATGCAGTTTACATAATTCCAACTGAGCGTGACAATTGGATTGTGTTTGACTTTAATTTGAAGTGAAACTAAAAGAAATTAAATTATATGATAAAGTCAATTAGACAAGTAAGTGGGTCATTGTTCATACACACATTAAATTTAGGAATCACTACACTGTGCTGAACATGGGCACAGATTAATGCACCATTTTTTGAACAACACTGCCCCCAGGTGACACGTGGTGCTAATAGTATCAAAGATTGTTGTGAGGTGGAAGAGTTTACACACAAAAAACAAAACAAAAAAAAGTCAGTGTTAAAATTATTGTCAGCACACAATGATAAAATTATATACATAAAAAAAGTAATGCTGTATATACAATGATTGTTAAACAGAATTTTTGCTCCATCTTTACATCTTGACAACTTTGTTTTCTATAAAACATTTAAGATATCACAGATTATGTAGTCAGATTGTTCAAAACTACAACCTGTTTTCAGATCTTCCCAAAATGTGCATCTCTGACAATTTAAATTAGTATTTTTTATTAAGTTTTGGTGAGTGAAATCACTTGTTTAGGAATTACGACATACATCTTCCAAATGTAAAAAAAATCGTTTTAATCAAACCCTACATTACCTTTCTTTCTGTCTTGTAGTATATTCAAGCCATCAAGGCTTTTATTGCAAAATACAAAGTCCTACACAAAAATATTGAGGCATCATTCATATATTTTACTTCCAAGGAGCCAAACTATGATCTGGAACAAAAAGCTTCTGAAAAGACTAAAACTGCTTTTTCATTTATGAATCAGTCAAATAATAGCAAACAGATGCCTAACTCAACCTGTGTTGTGCATTATAATAGGTAACTTTGCAAAGAAACATTTTTAAAACTCTCTTGAGTTTTTATGATTGGCAGCTTGTTACAAAACACTTAGTGTTGCACTTTTTTAGCTACAACTGAAATTTAAAACTAGTTAAACATAATACAACCAAGGATTATGTATGCACTTTGTATTGTTACTGAAAGATTAAGCCAAACATAACAGTCTGACAGACACAAGTATATTTTCACCAAGTTGATTTGCAAGGAGCTGTTTGCTGGAAAGCTCCATCTGCCTAAGATAGTAAGACACAGTCAACAACAAAAAGTTAAACTATGAATTAAACTGTGTAGAATTCGAAACTTCACATAAGAATCCAAACAATAAAGCTCCTGAAGAAATTAGTGATTTATTACAATGCAGAGATTTTCAACCCAACAGATGCATGATCAACTTTCAGTTGACATTAGAGCATCGTCTTTATTCAGCAGCAAAAACAAGGTAAATAAAAAAATTGAGGAATAAGGTGGTGGGGGATTCTGATTTTATTGTTATTAAGAATTAACTCATTACACCATCATCCACCCCCAGCATTAGCATTAGGAAATTAAATGGAGTCTGCACAGGATTAGGGAGGGAAAATGATTTTTGTTAAATATGCTCAGTACTGAACCTGCAGAGAATCCTGAATCCTTTCGATGAAGGCTGTATTTATGACACATAATTTGAGTTTCTAAAATTATAAAGCAGTTACAAAATTATCTACAGACTGAATTTGTTGACTCTTTTACAAATCCTAACATTTTAACAGATCATGAAAACATAAGTGAACTTTACTTAAATGCGTTTTCAAGAGGAGGTAATTTAAAAAACAAAACAAAACTGGTTCCTATGAGCATTCACTTTTAAAATGCCATTTATTCCAATTATTCCAGTATAATTGAAGTAGCACACTGATTAGAGCATTAGAGGGTCATTCACAAGAACCATCATAGTGTAGAAACTGAATAAAATATTTGTTTTTTCCTTGAGAAAATCCTTGAGAATGCACAATTCTATTAATGTGATAGCTTCCACAAGAGGTCAGCAAAGCTGCTTGTTTATATGAAATTATTGTGTTTTTCTGTCATCACACATGGGATTCTCTTGTGTGCTCTGTAAGAGCCCCATTTGTTTAATATTATCCACCAGGGCACTACAATCCCTCTGATATCCATCAGCCTCTGCAGACCTGAAATTTGCCTTCAAGGCCACACAGCTTGCAAGCAGATGGCCTTTAACAAAACTGCCCCAGAGACTTCCTTAGGAGCTCATATTTCAAACTTGTGAGTTATAGGCAAATACCACTTGCTGCATATCTTATTTTAATGTTCATTAAATGTGAACTGTGCATGCAAGAGGAGCAGCGGAATGAGGACACGTAGATGGCGATTCATGCATATTAACTTGTATGATTATAAGGTTCAAACACTATGACAACAAAGTTCAGATTAATTTATCATCTCACATAGAGTCCTTTTGCTTTTAGGACACAACACTAAAGTTATTTGGGAGGGCAATGTCATAAAGATGGTCCAAAAAAAAAATGAATACTGAACAAAATCTGCCAAGTTTTTTTTCTCATATCAGTGGTTAATGTGTCTTTAAATAAAAAACGTGTTAGCAAAATTTGTGCTGCCAGCCGTGTGTTTGTTTAGGTATGAAGTGACAACAATGGTGGAGTCCATGGAAGAGCCATTCAGGATTGAGTCTGAAAGTTTTGACCTGTTGGTCCATATTTAAACTCTGATTTGTTCAGTAAAGTAGATGGAACTGCTTCGTTTACATTGAGTGCATACCCGCATTTCAGAATTGCATATCAATCTATCTGTACAACTATTGCTGCAAAACTCGAACTCACCCTTTGTGATAGTTCAGGATAACCCTTTCTTGTTTCTTTTCACAGATTGCAACGGGTACGTTAAATTTTCCACAGCTCTCCTGTCTGACAGTTTTTCATTGTTTGCTCATATGTTATTTTAGTGATCCTGGCAGCTGTTGAAGGACGCAGGTTAATCACTGCCAGCAGGTGGCTCAGCTTACTTTATGGCGCTATTATATATATATATATATATATATATATATATATATATATATATATA
>NC_051451.1:16959680-16963206 GCF_001649575.2 Kryptolebias marmoratus | reverse complement strand
AGACGAGCATCCTTTGAGAGATCTGCAGGAAACATGATCACCAGGGGAACCTAAGCGCATTCCTCGGCTCCGGTCAGACGTGCCGACAGCTTTATGTGCGCGCCGCAATTCTCCAAAGGACAGAAAATACGAGGAGACAGGATACAGCAGGCGAGCGAAAGCCGACATCATCATCACCGCCAACACCACCATCATCATCATCATCATCCGCCGTGAGAGACGAGGTCATCACGGTAAGATGCGGACAAAACCAACAGCTGGAAACAAGCGCCGCTTCGTGTTCCGTCTAGATCTATCCATTAAAAAAAAAAAAAAAAGAAAAGCCGTCCTGTTTTGTAACCAGCTCCCTGTCGTTCAGCTTTGATGCTTTTCCGTTTATTTTTTTGCTTTTGACCAGAAATCGCTTTTTGTAACGCCAGATCTCCACGGACAAGGAGAGGGAGAGAGAGGGAAAAAAACAACAACAACAGCAACAATAAACGCATGCAGGTCACGGGGATCGGCTACCAGATCCCATCCAGGCAGCCGGTTCTGTCGGTCAACACGGGTTACAGTAAATATGGGTTAGTGGAGCAAAGCCCACGCTCCCCGCGACCACCAGGGCAAGAGGCGTGCGATCAATTTGCAGCTTAATCCCGAAAAAAAAAACCCACAACAGTTTAAGCTGTCATTAACACATTACATTTGGATGCTAGTTAAAAAAAAGCGCTGATGAGGACAAAACAAATGCATGAAGGGGAGGGGATTTACAGTAAGGCCTGTGGGCTTCATCTTCTGCTATTACTATGGTGGATGCTGCAGATTGCACTCTAATAACACCATATACAAAACCATAATATATGTGTTTTTCAAACCCCCCATCTCATATAGTTAGCACTAATGCATGAGTATTGATATAAAACATACTGGTCTATCTTTAGTGTTGTCTCTGTCTCATTGTGGTGCTGTACCACAGCTTAAACTGTATGCAACATAATCAAAATGTTCTCCTTATTGCATAACCTCATTCACCATAACCTAGCTTTCGGTTTCAGCTCTGATTAAATGGCCTCATAAAATCTGATGTTAATTTTGGAATTACCTCAGGATACTGGGTCAGCAAGCACACATCTTCTTTTTGTCAGCCCTGGGAATTCACAAGCTATAGTTAGCCACATGCTAATTTCCCAGTGTTGGCTTTTCTACATTGTAAGATGAGATACAGCTAAAATGTGGTTTTGCAGACTAGGAATCTGACAAGTAATTTACCAAAAACACTGACACAATTCGATCCTTTGACAGACACGACTCTGTGTTTTTACTCTGAGACTATCTGCTTAGATTGTACCATAGATGGCAGGCAGGATTTATGTAAACATGCTATCTATTGAAGTAAATTGACAAAATAAACTTTGTTATAGCCAAGTTCTTGAAAGCATCATAGCAGTATGCTTTCTAAAAGCAACTTTTGTTACTTTGCAGACCAATTAGGTCCAAAAAAATGTATATTTTAACACACTACAGATAGGAAATACCCCAAATTTGTGATGACCTTTTTAGACAATTTGTTTCTTGTAGATCACTGTGTGCAACAAGATGTCCCCGAGTGTGGACTTCTTGACTCTTCGACTCTTTGCAATCTTTTGGTCATGAGTCTATTTCATGTCTATAGGTCAGAGTTTCCTATGTCAACCTGTGGTGTAACACTCTGCTTCATGTGAGAAGAGGAAGTTCTCGTTTTGGGACTCTCTGTAATATTAAGGGACTGAAGCGAGTGAAGAAAGATTGTTCAAGAAAGATTATTCAAAGGAACAGCTAGTGCATGAAGCTGTCACGGCAGGTCCAAATGAATAAAGACGGTAGTTTGGGGTTTGAAACATATAAATTATTACAACTAGCATTATTTTCATCACAATGTGTGCTGTGTGGCTTTCTTTTTTTACACTTGATACCATTTATAGTGAATCCCAGGAAAGAAGCTTACTTGTTATCCTCGGCTGAGCTGCAGCTGAATGAGTGAAGCTATAATTGCGATGATTATCATCTCCTGTCCCTAATTTCACCTATATTGTGTCCCAGAAGTGTCATTTTCAGAGTCCTCAAACCAGAGGCTGGAGATTATTTTCTCATCCTCAAATACGGGTGTACAAAAAAACTATTTCCCACAACAGTAGCTTTTCATTTTATATTATGGATGTTTCAGGCCCTGGACCTACCCACATACTCAGCAGACCGTTCAGTTAGGGCTTAGAATTTGCGTGGGCGTAAAACTCGTATGAAGTCTCACATTGTAAGCGATTATTGTTTCGTCCTTGTGATTTGGCACGTCTTCATTTCTTGCTGCAAATGCCAGCATTTTTTCCTTGTTGTTCAGGCAGTTTCTCAGCAGGGAACCTTGCAAATGGAGTCAAGCTGGTCACGCAAAAAAAACTAAACCATAGTCTGAACTTTTTGTTAAGTATGCAAATAAATAAAGAAAAGAAAAGAAAAAAATCCAACAAAAGAAAAACTTTCAACCAAAATTGAATTCACATCATGAACACAGGTTAATGCACGCTTGGTCTCGCTGAAATGACTTTTATTCAGGTAGCATGGATAACACCTATCACATGCATGGATAACTACACTTTGTCCAAGCGTGTAATAAGTAGAATTATAAACAAATAATTAACAAAAACATTGAGTATTTACGTCATTGTTGCAATGAGCTGTGGTACTCAGTATTGCCTGTTGTATAATGAATTAATGATTGAACCAGAGAGTGCTGGGTGATGACTGCGCTCACATGAAACTTTAATGACCTCCGTGTTTCCCCACTTAGTCAGTGGTAAGAGTGAGACAGCAAGGAAGTGGTTGTGCCTTTATTGTTGTAGTGCATTTAGCAGTTAAAACGAATATATATATATATACTGTGTAAAATCTGTGAAGATGCTTTTGATAAAAGTCTCATAACAAACTTAAGGCAAGTGAAAATAAAAAAATATATTATTTCTTGTAAAATCATTGACCTTTTTCTTTTAACATTCACAAAAAATACTTACTAGTAACTTACTGGTTACCTGCATTATGGGATACCTAATGGTACTTATTTGGGGAGGTACCCAGGTGACCAGACTGTATCATGAAGTGATTATCCTGTACTTACAGGGTAGGTCAATAGTACTTATTGGGCACATACCTGGTACTTACCAGGTACTTACCAGGTATGTACCAAGGGAATTGGGCTGCATTATGAAGTGACTTATTACACTGTACTTTTAGGGTACATATCTTGTACTTGACAGATACATACCTGGTACTTACAGGGTATATACCTGGTATTTATTGGGTACATACACTGTGGACCAGGCTGTATTATGAAGTGGCATGTTATCCTGTACTTACAGGGTACATACCTGGTTCTTACATTGAGGACAGTTACAAGTACCTGGGAATACCACAAGCAAATGGCAGCCTCGATGAGGCCACAAGGAAAGGAGCCACAGCCAAATACCTCCAACGAATAAGGCAAGTCCTGAGAAGCCAGCTCAATGGCAAGAACAAGATC
>NC_051451.1:16948689-16958655 GCF_001649575.2 Kryptolebias marmoratus | reverse complement strand
CAGACATCTCAGTCCAGAAATGTGCAGTTCTAGGCACAGCCAAGATACTGCGCAGAACCCTCAAGCTCCCAGGCCTCTGGTAGAGGACCCGAGCTCAGAGGATGAAACAAAGACCACCCGCGGAGGGTGAGAAGGGAATTTTTTTTTTTATTATTCTCAAAACTTAGTTTTTGTTTGTGACAAACAAGATACTGACATGCCTAAAAAAGCCACCTGTTAGGAGGTGTTATACTGAAGCTTTAATGCAGAGTTTTAGGGGCTCGTTTATAGAGGATTTCTTGAGCACTTTCACAGTTTGAAAGGTTAAGTGAGTGTTTTTTATGGCAAACATGCATATGTTACAATGCCAGCAGCATTGAAACATTTGTAAAAATTGAGCCCAGCTTGTGCTGAAGTAAAAAAGGTGTTTCTCATATTTTCTTCATTCTTTTTTTTTATTTTTATTAATATTATTTTTCACCCCAGCTCAGACGAGTGAGGTAATCCAGCTGAGTCTGGTAACTAACTCATTCTTCTTTACTTTCAGCTCAGCTGTGTTACAGCAGCTTTAAAATGCCTTTGTGTCTCATGCTTGTGAATAAGACTTTAGCAGGACTATCGACTAATGTCACCATATTACCTGTGTCAAAATAATTCCAAGATACATGTTTGATTTATACATTTCTTTTTTCTTCTTTCGTTGTTTTTTCCAGGTTCCTGTGATTCCCTGAGCCTTTATGAAGCTCTAACAAACCTTAGGCAACCTCAGGCACCACAATTAACCCGAGTGATCTTCTTCACCTGCTTCTGTCGCTGATATCTCAGAGGATGTGAGTAAAATTAACAGTGGGATAGCTCAAAAACAAATCAAAGGAAGAAAGGAACTGAAATCACATGCTTGTTATGGAGTGACGAGATTTGCTAAAACGTGTAAGTATTTTAGCTCACCCATCCAACTAGGATCAATTCTTATTCAGGGAATCAATCAATGCTACTCCTTTCTGTAATGGACTAGTTTGATTTTGATGTTGGAGTTATGTAAAACTGTGTTGCAATGTGATGTTTTCTTCAGCAGCTGACGGGCTGGTTGCACAGCCATGCTCACATGTAAAATACAAAAAGACGCATTCAATGATATTAAATGAGGCAACAAGCAGCAAAGCATCATTCTTTTCAGAAGGGCAGCGAATCAGTAACATCTTCCACTAGTGTTACCTCTGAACTCAGACATTTACCTTCTGTAACTTTCTTTTTTCTCACCTCTCTCCTCGTCTCACATCTCTTCTTTTCTTGCACCTCTCTGCTGCCACTCTTTACTGACAAGTGTTTGTGCTCTCTTCTATATTTTTTCTTGGCACTTGACAATTGGAGTGGAGGCTGTCTTTTTTTTTTTTCCTCCATGATGCCTTTGTTCATCTGTTCCCTGGAAACAAAACACAACATATCTTTTCTTTTGTGTAGAAGACATGGCATATATTCACAAAAAAATGTGAATCTTTGAAGCCATACAGAGCTATGAAGAATCTGAAAAACATGTCAGGATGTGGCTATTTATTTGATATATTTTGTTCCTGTTTGGGAACATGCCTGAGATTCTTTTTGTCCCCTCTGTTCTGTATCTAACGGTTATATTTTTAAATTTATAGCCGTGCTTTCCTGCTCTTCCTCTGCATTGCCACTCTTGTTCCAGATCAGAAATCACAGCTCAATAAGCATCAAAACATACCTTCTTTATGGGGTTATTGATGGAACACGCTGAATAATTTATATACACATAAATCTTTAAATCTGCGGTGACTTCACTTGTAGCTGGGGCAGGTCAGTGAGGATGTTGTTTGTTTACAGGCCACCTATATAATATTGCAAGGCTGATCTTTCTGTCAACGACTAGAAAATTATTTGACTGGATTGTAGTCAAATTTGGGTTTGTCATTTTTGAAGAGAAATATTTTTTTATCCAGTTCAACACTATATTTATGCTTTGACTAACACCAGTCAACAACTATCCAATAGGCTGCCAAGTGATTCTTGTAGTTTACTGATATTGCTATCTGTTTGTGACCAACTTCTCCATTCTCCATTTAATTATGTTACTTAATATTTGTCAGCTAAAACCTTTCTCAACATAAGATGATCTTAATGTAAAACTCTGACATGAAAGACTTTAATAGCAGTAAGTTCTCAGAAAAGAAGGGTTGTGGTGTTTTGTGTTATATATAAAAAAGGTGCTTCCTGTTTAAATATAAGACGTTAAATTTGTAGAGAAGGGCAGAAGGAACTCCTCTCAGTTGCGTTTTTTTCTTTTTAATTTTATTTTTTTGGTTTATGATTCAAAATAGATAAGCGAAAACACCTTTCCAGCACAGTCTGAAATAATAATAAAAACAAGTGTGCAGGCTCCAGATCTGCTTTGGGATATTTATAATTCATGCCATAATAGGTCCGGCTTCATGTCAGAGTAGAAACGATGAGAAATGTTGAAGTGAGGCCTAGCAGATATTTTAGGGGGCAGTGAGTGCTTTGATTTGACACATTTACAGTATAAATCATTTAGCTGCTGCACATTTGATACCCTGCCCCAAAATTATCTTTGACTCGTGTCATTACTCAGAGCAAACTACATCAATGTTAATCTGTAACCCTCAAGGCTCATCCTGATGAGTTATGTAGGGTTTACGTCACACTGAATAGGACTACTGCATTTAAGAAACTGATTCAAGCAGGAGCCGAGGGTCAAAGAAACTCCCAGCTCCTTGCATTTTCTTTCGTATAATGATCCGATCGCATCACATGTTAATCAAGGCAGAGCAATGATTCCTGATCTATAATCAGGCTCAATGAATTGAAACACAGCTGCAATAAATACTTTATTCTGGCTCAGATCCTCCTGTTAGACTCATCGAGGCCTGCTGTTTTCATTTTTAAAGTGATACTTTAAATTTCTCTAAAGTTGAACACAAGTAGAACTTTCAACACAAAGTATTCTGCTTTTCGGTCCAAACAGACGTCTTCTGTCACTTCCCCATTCGGCATAAACTGAGTCATGAATTTCCTCTGCTGGCCAGAGGTGACACTTTTTAGAATTGTCTCAACCAAGTCTAGTTCCTTTTTTTTTCATTTAACCATACAGAAAGTAAAGCAGTTTGCACATCCACTGAGTGTGTGGCATATTTTTATTGCTAATATTTTCTTACACATTTTCTCACGAAACGTCGTAGATATGGCAGCTGTCGAAAAATGACTGCTATAAAGTGGCCTGTGTGGTGACCCGTATGAGCAGCACGCCTCACTGAATCGAGCTGTGCATTGGAACGGGGATCTGTAAGTGAATGTGACTTGGCCATTGGAGGGGTGGGAGGGCGGGGAATGGAAACAGGTGCTGGCACTGCGAGCTTGTTAACACTTGGGAGAGAATTAATTCCTCCAACAGAATGTGGCACATATGCAACACATAGCCTCTGGCTGTGGGGCGTACTGTAGACCTTTGTATGCAGACATGTGATGTAAAAGAGGAAGTGTTTGTCGTATGTTTGCACGCAATTCTGGAACGTGATCTTTTCAATAAAAAAGGTGAGAATGGACTGTGGTTCAGGCTCTTTGTGCACAAAATTATACAACTGCAAAATCTGTAAAACCCAAACTCTTACAGTTTGTTGTCTTATAATACTTTTGAACTTTAGCATTTTGTGTTTTGCTGGAGCACTGTTATATAAGCTCTGCTTTGAGAGGTATTTTTTACATCAAACACCTTAAGGGCCGTGCACAAGAAAATCTCAAACATCAGAAATTAGGCCCCCGGATGACCTATTTCTACAACAAGTAAATTGACACAATGAATTATTCCATCTAGTCATCTGGCCTCTATAACGAGATGGGGATGCAGACAGAGGAGAAATTAGGACACCCAATTCTCTCATCTGTCTTTTACTCGATCAGAGCCATTTAGGCAGATTCGCCACAATCGTCCAATTTATTCTGTGATTTCTTGCTCCTTTTGCTGTGAGGATGGAGGAAAATGAGAAACAAAATTGATGTGAGCGTGGAGAAATCGACCGCCACACTTAATATTATTAGCATAATATTTCAGAATCTAGTTAACTCTGGCGGAGTTCTGGGAAAGTTAAGACGCTTGTGGCTCTTTGTTTCAAACAGATGACAAATATATTCTGCCAAAATGGTGAAAAGGAACAGAAAGTAGTTTAGAACAGAAAAAAAACAAGTGTGGTCAAAATTACAAAAAGAGGAAAGAAAAAGAAAAAGGAACTAACTGGAGCAAATAAATGCATTAATTTAAAAAAAAAAAAAACCCAACTAACTATTGGCCAAAAGTCAATATAATAACCTGCAATTTTTTAATATTACACAACTATCTATTTTAAAAGGATCTTGATTTAAAAAAAGACTACATGACTAAATTTAACTTAATGGAGTTCATGCCTCATTGTCACCAAGCTGCTTGCGTTGCCAGGCTGCACAGCAAAATAAGTTGGTTTCTAACAAATACTGCTTGAGCTCAACACCACGGGGTCCACAGAGAATATGATTACTGTCACCTGTGGGTTAAAGCCTCTTCTCCAGCTTGATGTCTGAGTTTAAGGGTATTTGATGCTGTGCTTTCAAGTCAGCCTGACAGGAGGAGACTACAACCAGATTTCCCATAAGGACTTTAGCTGCTCCGCAGAGAAACCTGAACGCATCACTCTCAAGCCACATCAAAGCAGCCAAGCTCACATCTCTGGCCTTTGTGTACAATTCAAATGGATTTTATATTGGTGTGGCTCCGTCTAGTGGAACTAATGCTGAATTGCAGGTTTAAAACTGTCCCGCTTTTTGTTAATGTCTTGGTCTTTTTAATCCACAGTGACAATGCTGTTGCTTTTGTTTGGGATCACAACTATTCGGAATAATTCTTCCCATGACAACCAAACTGAAGGTAAATTACTTTAAAGAACAAGTTTAACAGTCTATAAATCAATTTGCTTTCTTACTTACTTACTTACTTAGTCATAGAAATGATTTTTTATGTTTTTTTTTTTTTTTTTTTTTTNGGGTGCTGTGAGTATGTGCAAATTTGTATGAATCTAAATATCCATATGAAAATTACCATAACACCAGATATTCCGTATGCAGCTAGATGCATACTGACATGTTCATGTTGTCTTCAAAGAAGCAATCAAAGAAATAACATGCTTTTTATTTTGGTCGTAAACTATCTATAAAATTGCCATCATGACCTAACGCTGCTCTGTCTATTTTATTGTTTAAAAGGTTTGCACACAGACATCCAATAAGTACAATAAGTGCTGGTTTACAGACCCAATTTAACTAATTAACTGTGTATTTGAAAATGCAAGTACTCCTGCATCCATCAAGTGGTGCCGCAGCACCCTCCCCACCCCTAGTTCCCATGCCCTTGCCATAACTTCTCTATTAAATCTATAAATGTAAACTACAACAAAGAATCACCTCCAAACAACTGTTTGTGAGCAGTTTGTCTCTCGTCCAGTGCTAAACCCTAAAATTTTTTTTTACATTTATTATGATTGTCTGCAAGTAATTCTCTGTGTTTTAATTGCAGATAACCCCAGCCACCAGGGTGCTCATGTGCTTCCTTCCACACTGGTCTTATCCCTGCTTCTGATCATTGTTGTTCTGCTCACAATTTACTGTCTGAGGTAAATAGATCTGCATGTGCACACTCGCTCTTTGGCACTATCGCTCTCTCTTTTGGCGTACGTTGGAATGAAGGACAATGTTTTAGGGTGGGGGTGGTTTTGGAAACAGGCAGTGAGCAGTGGCTTCTGGGTAAACAGCTGCACTTTAAGTAAGACAGCAAACAAAAACGGCTGGGTCAGATCGGGCCAGAAGCTCCCTGACGACAGCATGAGGAGGAACAGCTTCACCTCTCTGAAATGGTTATTCTTGGTCTCCAAATTTGTTTGTGATTTGTCCTAAGTGCTTAATAACTCTAATAATCAAAATGAATTGTTTTACAATGACTAATTCTGTGATCATTGCAGGTTCAAAAACCACAAGAAAGCTCTTATTACATCGGTGGATAAAAAGATTCCAAATGGCTTCTTGGAGGAACAAGGTAGTCTTGTGTTGCACTCAAAATACCCACAAGAGCATGAAAATGTAATGTTGCTTTTTTCTTTTTATTCATTTTTTATTTGACTTGTAAATTTATACTCTTTATGAACAAGAGAAGCCTCATGAAAGGTTGGAGAAGTCTCTTGGATTTCATAGCACGTAGGGAGCCACATAAAATTTCTCTTCAAGTAAAAAATAAATGAACGGAAATGCCAAATTCTGAGCCAAGTTAGTTTTGTGCAGCAAGTTTATGACTCAAGAAATCATTTCTGACATGTAGTCACAGAGGTAAGAAATCTTAATAGTCATCAGGCTTGTTTTTGCAGGTGCTGTGAGAGCTTGTAATGTTCTCTGTTGGGAGACGTTTGCTGTCTGACCACCATATATCCCTTTAAACACAGGAGAGCAGACAGTGGTCCTCCTCCCAAGATCTCCCTCGCCCTCCAAGAGGTACTTCCCTATCCCTCTGGACTCGCTGGAGGAGGAGTACCGGATCCGCTCCGCTGACGACGGCAAGCTCTTCAGAGAGGAGTTCAATGTAGGCACAAGTATAGTTGGTGTGGATGAAGATGTTTGTCCTGAAAGCTTACAACAAGTACAGAAAAAAGCAATAAAATGTTTTGTTAGAAGGCTTTGTACCTGTGGCTTTATTTTTTTTTTTCTCACATGAGGATTGGATTCTCTCTTTGTAGTCACTGCCATGTTACTACCACCATGGGTCCTTTGAGGAGGCGAGCAGAGAGCACAACAGAGAGAAAAACAGATACCCAAACATTTTACCATGTGAGTGAAGATTTACTATATGTTCTGCCTTAGGTTTATTGATAACTAAATCTTGAGAAAAACCAATACAACTGTATATAAAAAATGAGGATATTTTCCTCTCTCTCTTTTTGTTTCAGATGATCATTCCAGGGTGGTTCTGAGTCATCTTGATGGACATCTATGCTCAGACTACATAAATGCATCTTATATAGATGTGAGTATTGGTAGCAAATAAAGCAGGGCTGTGCAATATTACCAAAAAAAAAAAAGTATTGCAATCATTTTCAATCATTTTCCTCATTCCTCTCTTTTCTGTATGCAATCACAATGCTTCCAACACTCTTCGTGTGTTTTAAGGTGGTATCTCTCTGGGCTGTGACTAGATGGTGAATCTTTAAAGTACCTTCCAACGGTCGAGTTGCATTCCCGATCTCCTTGCTTGAGTCATAGGACCTCGCACTTTTGTTGCTTGAATTTCGAACATGTTCAAAACATTTGTGTGGCAACTTTTCTCTCAAATTAGTCACAGAGTTTGTTTGTTTCCTTGCAATATTTGGTGAAGTTTTAGTATCAAACTAGTCCCTATCAGTCACAGCCCAGTGAGACTCTACATTTAGCACTTCGGCCACTATCATCAAAACTGGCTATAAGCATCTTAGGCAGAGGGGGTCCAGTTCATTGTCAAATATTGTATCCACACACAGTTTGTGTCTGAAATTTAAACAGGTACACACTGATATTGTGATAACCATACTTTTTTTAAAATATATTGTGCAGCCATAAAATAAAGTCCTTGAGGGGGTGATTGTTATCTTGACAAATCTGGTCTGTATTTGTATTTGTTTGTTTGTTTTTTCACACAGGGCTATAAGGAGAAGAACAAATTCATTGCAGCTCAAGGTACACATATTACAAACAAGTAATTGAGTTTCTGACCATTTGTTTTCTGTGTCCTTAACTATTTTTCTTTATTCTGTTTAAGGCCCAAAGCTGGAGACACTGGCTGACTTCTGGCGAATGATTTGGGAACAGAAAACTGCAACAATAGTCATGCTGACGAACTTAAAAGAAAGGAAAGAGGTATTTTCCCGTTGCTCCGCACTCTTTTGATGCCAAATGATAAACACATTAAATCTGCATGGCTCCAGTGCACAGTTGGTGAAGCCCTTCTTTTGTATTCTCATGACCCAAAGTCAGGAGCATAATTTATTTGACCCTTCTCCTAACTGAGAAACCAGCAGATTACTTAGCATTGCATTAAATTGAGCCTCAAAGGGATAATTGAGTGCTCAAAAGCAAGTTTGATGGGGCAGAATGGAGGCAGTGGGGATCAATGATGGAATAATTGTTGATAAGATCCTAAGAGGCTTCATGATAATTAGACAATCTAGTTAATGGGTTGAAACGTCACTGTGAAGACCTTATTGACTGTCAGAGTCACACAAAGCCTCAAGATTGCCTTTAAATTAGATTGTGAACTACACACATAAAATACCAAGTTGTCTCTATACATACACAGAATATATGCATTTGTATGATCTCGGTTGACTGTGACTGTACTGACAAAATAAACAGCCTCCTCATTGTTGTGATCACCTCGCCAGGACAAATGCTGCCAGTACTGGCCCGAAAAAGGCTGCTGGATGTACGGAAATGTCCGAGTTGCAGTGGAGGACATCACTGTGCTTGTGGACTACACTGTTAGAAAGTTCTGTGTTCAATATGTAAGTCTAACTGGTGTGCATAAATCATAGTGATAATGTATGGATTATGGATGTGTTTCAGGTCATAATGAGTTGTGAATCATTGCTTAAAAGGAGGGCACATGGCATATTTTGGAAATTGGAAAACAGAAGTACTTAATAAAAAAGTGAACAAGCCGTTTAGCCTTTGTTTAGGCAGGTTTATGAATTTAGATATCATTTATATAATAGTATATTATAGTACTTGGTTTACACAATGAAGCTGTTGTAAAAAACTTTTCTTTTTGGGAAATTGAAAACCTTTTACAGAATGTGTAGAAATTCAGATGAACAAATAAAAGCCTGTCTGGAAAGACATTAAAAAAAACTTTAAGGATCCAAAATAAAAAAATAAATAAACAAATTTAAAAAACAAACAGACATGGCACATAAAATCAGTTTTCAGGTGTATTTTAACTTGCAATAAACAGCTTGGTAATGTTCAGACTTTATCATTATTTGATCCTGAGCAATGTGTGCACATAAAGCGTGTCTCTTTCTTTCCCTTTTTTGATTGCCAAGTTGGATGTCAGCTCAGTGTACTGCGAAGCTTTCACATTTCAAAATTCACTTTGTTCCCTAACCATCTGAAGTCAGACAAGCACAGAAATCCTCTCTGAGTCAAAAAAAAAAACAAAAAAAAACACGACTGCACAGTAGCTCCTCTGCAAAAAAACTGACAGACTGGGTGTTTTTACATTTAGCTCTCTGAAAACAGAGCAACCAAGTGTTCAAGAGAGTGAAATGATGCTCTCAGGAGAGGAAGGCGAAGGCAAACCAGTGTTTGATAATTACATTCTGCTCCAAAAAACAATATAAAAAAAAAATAGAGAGAGTATTTTTTTTTCTTAACTGCTAACAGTTGTAGTTCACCTGATTCAGGTGATTTGTTTCCTTATAGTTCTGTTCAGGTGTAAACCTCGTGTGTTCGTGCTTCACAGCAGGGCAGCGACGGGCTCCGAGCTCCTCGCCTGGTCACCCAGCTCCACTTCACCAGCTGGCCAGACTTCGGGGTGCCGTTCACACCCATTGGCATGCTGAAATTCCTCAAGAAGGTCATGGCTGTCAATCCATCCTATGCTGGACCCATTGTTGTGCACTGCAGGTAAAATGCCCAGCGGGAAGAAGGAAGAAAAGGAACAGCAGTCATACAAAAAATATAAAAGCTGAGATAGAAAAAAAGGAAAAAAAAAAACACTCTTGAAATGCTTGATGTTGATGTAAAATGTCCTAATTGAAGCTTAACGTCCGAAGCTAAATGCTTTAGTATTGTGGTTGTTTGACTAATCGGTATAAAGAAATCTGCAGCTGACTGTAGCAACTGCTACAACAGGTGTTCAGGGAGAAGAACTGTTGTTTTTTGAACGGAGCCCAACACCCCCCCCCC
>NC_051451.1:16889420-16948634 GCF_001649575.2 Kryptolebias marmoratus | reverse complement strand
CCCCCGCCCCGTGGAATCCAGGCTTTGTGCTCCCAGTGGTGCAGTTTGCCGAAATGACCCTTGTAAATCTATTAGGGGGGGTGTTTGGGCATCAGAGGTGAAGCGTTTTCACATATGCTCGTTGTCGTTCACAATTGACTCCCTTGTTTAAAAAATAAATAAAAAAAACAGCTAGAATAACAAGAACACAATGAAAGTATGACATTTAAACATGTTTAATTTGTTTTATGTGTGGAAAACAGAATGAGGCTGTTGTGTATCTTTATTGCCGTGAATGCTTTAATGGTCACTGCTTAAATAGGATGTTGTACCATTTTCTGTTACTGGACCTGTTGTGTTTTGCAACTGTTATGGAGGAGACCTTTGTCTTGTTTGTGTTTCCGCAGTGCTGGAGTCGGAAGGACCGGGACGTTCATTGTCATTGACAGCATGATCGACATGATGCACATGGAGCAGCGAGTGGATGTCTTCGGCTTTGTGAGCAGAATACGAGAACAGCGCTGTCAACTTATCCAGACAGATGTAAGTCTCGACCCTTCCGACCTGTTGTACCTTGAACTGACAGCTCAACTCGCTGCTCCGGTCACAGCATAAACAAGCGCAGGCTTGGAAAACAACCCTGTGTGTGTCTTGTGTGTGTGATACAAAAAAAAAAAAAAATAGAGGAAAATAGTTTGGCAAACTAAATCCACAATGGTTATGGCTTCCTCTCTTTTTGTGCCTCAGATGCAGTACTCCTTTATCTACCAGGCTCTGTTGGAGTACTATCTGTATGGAGACACAGAGCTGGATGTGTGCTCTCTGGAGGGCCATCTGCAAAGGCTTCACAACACCAGGGCCCCCCACGACAGGCTGGGCCTGGAGGAGGAATTCAGGGTACGAAGGAAGAAGCGCTGTCTTAAACAATTCAGTCAAGAGTGAATCGTCCCCATCACTCCGTGCTTTGCACTGTTATATTATCATGGAAATATTGCCCAGGGTGCTGCTCTTGGCAGTGGTAACATAAATAACAATGATTTGGATCAAGTGAAACTTTATAAGACACCACCATCTGCCACTTAGAATTTGTTTTAGCTTTGAGAAAATTTCACATTTTTGCTGCACAGCCCTCCATAGCTCTCCACACACTGAGTGGGATCACGCCAATCTCTTTTATCCTTTTGTTTTTATTCTCTCCCTACAAGAAAGTGACTCTGTCCAGCCTTAGTGTTTTAGATTGTTAACGCTATTAAAGCATTGTAAAGCTTTGACTTTGTTAAAAATCCTCCGGTTTAGCATATACAGCTTAACCTTTTTTTTAATCACGTCAATCCCCCCCTTCTTTCTCCCATCAGAAGCTGACCAACGTTCGAATAATGAAGGAAAACATGAGGACTGGGAACCTTCCAGCCAACATGAGGAAGAACCGTGTGCTCCAGATTATTCCGTGTAAGATCGACTCTTCTGCTCTGAACAGTTTTCATAATACATCACATCAAGTAACATCAAAGTACCACACTACTGGTGATTTTATAGATGCTGTACATAGATATCTGTCTGATCAGTTCATGTCAGTGTGATCAGTGACATTTGCTTTTTTTTTTAAGTTGTGAGTAAAGTGGCAAAGTAAAACTTTTTACTCTATGCAGAGCTGCTTGTTTGGTCTTAATAAGGATATTTTGTCTCCATAAGCTCATTCAGGCTTTTAATTTTACTTGTGAAAAGTTTCTTTTTCCTTTTCTTTCGCAGATGATTTCAACCGAGTAATACTCTCTGTGAAAAGAGGACAGGAGTTTACAGACTACATCAATGCCTCCTTTATTGATGTAAGCTCTCCCCCTCGACCTCTTGTATAGATTTCCCATAGAAGTATAAATAAAGCTCATTGTTTCCTTTACAAACAATGCAAAATATGATGTTTGCTGCACTCTCAAGTGTTGTTTACTGGATGATCTGCCCTCCAGGGCTACCGGCAGAAGGACTATTTTATCGCAACCCAGGGCCCCCTGTCTCACACAGTGGAGGACTTCTGGAGGATGGTGTGGGAGTGGAGGTGTCATTCAATCGTTATGCTCACCGAGCTCAAAGAGAGGGAGCAGGTACTGTTTGAAATGCTGAGCTGCGGATCTGCACAATTAAATAATCACTTTTGTTATTGTTATTTCGTATTACGTTTGAGCAATTTGTGCATGCATTTCTTTGTTTTATGTTGCTTGTATCGCATGCCTGAAATAAAATGCCGAAAGCCACACAGAAATCAGTCAAATGTAGCCAAAGTTGATTTACATGTCACTGTTCCAACCAGGAAAAGTGTTTCCAGTATTGGCCATCAGAGGGCAGTGTAACATTTGGAGATTACACATTGGAGCTGACTGGAGAAACACAGTGTGATACCTACACTCGCAGAGACCTGGTTCTCACCTACAAACATGTACGTAACGTGACATATTAATAAGTTGTTTTTATTTTTAGAGATTAGTCTATTAGAGAATAATAATCAAATATTATCTAAATAATTTTTAACACAGTCCCTGCCCCGTTTTTATTTGTGAACTGTCTTTGTCTGTGTGATGCATTTAAAAGTTCATAAATCTGCATCATGTTGAATGCTTTTAGGTGATAGAATTTAAGGCTTCAGTTTGCTATTCCCATCAGGAAAAGCAGTCACAGCACGTTCGCCACTTCCACTTCCACGGATGGCCTGAGATCGGGATACCAGGAGAGGGACGGGGGATGATCGACATCATAGCCGCGGTTCAGAGGCAGCAGCAGCAGTCTGGAAACCGTCCCATAGTTGTACACTGCAGGTGAGGAGCTTCCCTTGGACAATGTCGCTCATCATGTTGTAAATCTTCTGCTTGTGCTTTTCTTTCACCCTGCCCTTTTTATTATCTGTAATTCCAGTTTTATAGATACATTTTTTTTGGTTCCTACAAATGTCTGTTACAATAATGTGTACATTTCCTCAGTAGACCCAGCATTCAACTCCTAAACCACTTATGTGATCCCTTATAAAGACTTAGCTGCGAAAGCTTTGATCAGAACCTAGCTTCAGGTGAAGTGATTCTAAAGCAGCATGCCCCGATGGGATTGATCCAATCCACTGATTCACAGTCAATTAAAACCTCTCAAAGTGAAATCTCCTCTGACTCCCACTATGATTAATCTGATAAGATGAGCTAACGACAGGAAATGGTGTCATCACTTGCTTCTATTCCTTCATCACCACTTGTCTAGGAGGGCTTTTTAAAGCTTTTTTTCCCCGTCTCAGGGGAATGGGGCTAACCCAATGCAATCCCTAACGTCTCTCTACACTTTCTCTTCCGAGTTATACCTCTCTCTCTCTCTCTCTCTCTCGCATTCGCTCTCTCCCTCTTTTGCTCGTTCTTTTTTCTCTTCATCCCACCATCATTGTAAACATTGACTCAGTCAAACACTGAGCTTCCAAACTGATTAGTGTTAGCGTTTGGATTAGCTTCTCTTTAAGTGAGGATAATTACAAGAGCCATTACACAAAGGTCACCTTTACTCTTGCTAACTTTTTAGGTTAAATGAAAGCAGATGTGCTCGAATTAGATGAGTTGCAATTCTGTAGTAAAAGAATTCAAATCTTTCTCTGTGAATTTTTTTTAATCATCTCACTTTGCAGTTCTGTGACAGATCTCAGTATTGAAATAACTTTTAGCGAATGTGGTTGTCATGTTGTTGCCTATTAATTCCTACGGTATTTGTCCTCAGTGCTGGTGCGGGACGGACCGGGACGTTTATTGCACTCAGCAACATTCTGGAAAGAGTAAAAGCCGAAGGCCTCCTGGATGTTTTTCAGACTGTCAAAAGTTTACGTATGCAGAGACCACACATGGTTCAAACTGTGGTAAGTGTGAAAAAAAATAAAAAATTAAGAAAACGAAAAAAAAAAAAGAAAATCACCCTGTTTATAGTTGTGTTGTTTGGAATAGTTCCTACTCATATACACAGTAATGCTTCTCCTTCTTGCTTTTCCTTCCAGGAGCAATATGACTTCTGCTACAGAGTGGTCCAGGACTTTATTGACATTTTCTCAGACTACGCCAATTTTAAATAGAACCTGTCAAGGAACTTTCCTGTACATATCGCTCAAATGAAAGTATGCATTTTTTTTATGTTGTTTTCTAAAGCTTTTTACATTTTGAATTTCACCGCAGAACTAAAAATGTTGTGCCATGTGAGAAACAGGAGAGCCCGTGTAATATGTGGCTTTGAGACAATAAGTTATGGTTTTTGATAAATAGAATTGTTAAAACGTGTAAGTAAAATGATTTCTTTCTAATATGTAAATATTATTTATGGTCTATGTTTTGCTCAGACAGGAAGAGAATAATTCTACACATTTATTTCTGTTGGCTTCTGTATATTACCTCACTTCTATCTGAAATTAATTTAACAGCTGGTGCCTGTTGCAGTTTCATTCAGCCTCGGTGATATATTTTTTTTTTCTTTGCCTGTGGCAACGCTGGACTGGTGCCTAACTTGGCAACACACAATTAGCTCACATTGAAACAGGCGGAAAACTAATGTGTTATTTCATGAAATTTAAATGCATCCTTTCAATCGTCCTTACTTTTCAGCTTTTAAAATAATTTCCAGTTTATCAAACCAACTTTACACAGTTGCATTTTGCATAAACCAGTGCCATATCGATTAGACATTGTTCTAATCAGGATTTTAAAAAAAAGTTGTCACAAAGTGACAAATTTACAAATGATGAGCCAGATATTTACTGTATCTTTGTTTAGATCTTACATGAACAGTTTGAAAGAGTGTACACGGATGGTTGTATTGTTTTTGAATGGTGGGTCAATGTATAGATTACCAATTGAGTAAACAATCTTTTTTTACTGTACACAGTTTTTTGCAAATGAGTGGGTTAAAAATCTAGAGGAAAATTCTTTTGGACATCTTTATTTGTCTTCTTCTTCACCTCTAGCTCATTAAACTGTGCTGTCTCAATTTCCAAAAACAGGGATTAAACATGTCTGTGATTTTTCAGAGAAATGACTGAAAAACCAGTTCACAGAATTTGATACAATACGATGTATTTCTCATTCATATTTAAACTGCATCACTGCAGCATAAAGTGTTTTCTTTTTTTTTTTTCAAACTCTGTGTTTAAATTTTCAGAGCATCAGACATAAGAGTTTACAGTTTATTTGAAAGTCTTTTTACTGTGTTTGTGCCTCTAAAACATTTGTAAGAGATTGGTTTATACTGGACTCACTGATTTTTTTTTTTTTTTTGTGTACATAAATATCTGTTGTGGTCATTCAGCATAACAGCATTGTTGACTTTAATCTTTTCTTATGCTAAAGAAATAAATAAGGGTAATGGCAGTAAAGCCTTGCAGCGAGCATAACAAATGCAAAAGAATCTTCTTTCTGTGATGTTTCTGCTTTTTTCCTCTTTGCTAAAAGCAGTATCCAATAAATTATAGATGGAGATAAACGTCAGATTTCATCCAAATGTTGTCTGTTTTTCTTCTTTTTTTTTTTTTGAGCACCTCTACACAGATGCATCCAATACATCACAAATATGTTTTGTAATATATATTTAATGCCGGTTGAACCCTCCAAGTGATGTCAGCATATCTGAGCACTTAGCCAGCTCCATTAGTTGTGTTTTGTGTCCCATTAGTCCGTAAATGTGTCACACCTGCAAAGAGGGGATTATAATCCTGACAGCAGCCTTGTTCAACAGCTATAAAATCCCCCTCTGGCTAATGCACCACATGCTAACAAGGCAAACGCAGAGGTGAGATAGTCTTCAGCGAAGTTTGTTAAATGTTTATTATCAGACTTTGCCTTCTTATTAATTACAGTCTAAATTACTGTTTATTAGTGTTTGGTGATGCTTTGTGTCGTGCAACCCTTGATCTGGGAGCTGTAGAGCTGTGAGTGAGGTGGTGTGACTTTAGTGTTTTTTATTACATATTTGGCTTCCCCTGCAGTTTTAATGAAGGCGAACAGCAGAGTTATGGTGCAGGTGTTGTTGTTGGCACTGGTGGCCCAGGTCACTCTGTGCCAGCACTGGTCCTATGGATGGCTACCAGGTGGAAAGAGAAGCGTGGGAGAGCTCGAGGCGACCATCAGGGTGAGTGATTATTTTATGAGAAGTTTCAGTTACAGGAAATGTGCTCACTTTATAAAATTAGAGGTGAATTTGAACAGAAACGGCTTCATGGATTTGCTTTATGATGCCTCATGTTTTATGTTTTTTTTCTTTAAAAAAATCATATGCAAAAGAAATGTATCCACTTTTTTTGTTTTGTTTTTGTTTTTTTGTCTTTTTCAATTGTCTCTTGTTGCTTTTTAGATGATGGGCACAGGAGGAGTGGTATCTCTTCCTGAAGAGGCGAGTGCCCAAACTCAAGAGAGACTTAGGCCATACAATGTAAGTGCTTATTATACATAATTTATCAACGATGTTTTCTTCAATTGTACAATATTAATGCAAGCTGCGCCACTGCATCCAATGTGTTCCAAAGCGGCAATGACAATATACAAACTGTTTTTATTTTTCTGCTTTTGCATGACTGATTATGTGCATGATTAATTTTATCTGTTTGAGTGGTGGCAGCTGTAATGGTAGCTGTGATGACTCTGTTAGTTATCCTATGAGCATGAATTCTAATTTAAATTTCACGTTAAATCTTGCAATGCGAGTCTCAAATTATTAATTAATGTCTCATTTTAATTTCTTCAGATTAACGATGACTCCAGTAATTTTGACAGGAAAGTTTGGAAAAAGACTCTGGAATAAACAAGGGGCAGCAAAGAAGAAGATGGACTGTATTGTTATCATATTGTTATCAACACTATGGATTACACAGACACCAAATGCATGTCTTTATTCCTTGAATCAACTGAAAATTGTAATAAAATTTCCAATCCCATTGTTCTCACTTTGTTTTATTTAATTTGATTGGGAATACACTTTAAAAGTCTGGTCACTCGAACAAAAAACATGCTGAAGAATCTGCCGTATTTTAGGAATTTTAAACAGATAAAATTGCCTTTGTAATGCAGCCACGACCGACAAGCATGACAAACTTGTGACACAACTGTCTCAGCATGACAACAGCTGGTGATTAAGGCAATTTATCAGAAATCAATGACCTAATTGAATTTGCTACACTTTTGGTAATTTCATTTTCTGCCACGCCAGTCATGTGAATATGCAATGTAGAAAATTACACCTGCTGATTTCTGCGCTCACATATCTGACTGCTGATTGAACTAAAAACACTCGTCTCACTCATTTCTGCCCATGATGACCAGAACTGCTTTTTTCTAATTTAGGGGAACCGCAGTCATCCAAAACAAGACAAAAAGTGCATAACTTTATGTTTTTTTTTCCTCCTCTCTGTGTACGAAATTGGTGTTCATTATAAAAATTGAAATTTCATATCAGGAAAGGGAAAGAATCAGCAGGGGGCATATGTTTTAAAGAGAACTCATTTTCTGGCAAAGCCCTACAGACAGAGCACCATACTAATCGCCTGGTGCATAAGGGGCCAGGATTCATGAACTGTGCTGACACCTGGGAGGCCCCGCATTGTTAGAGCGTGGTTGTAATGCACACCAATGAACCCAAACTCGCTGGCACAACTGGGAAAAGGTTAACATTATAAGAGCACATAGAATTAAAGAGAAATTAAACCACATTCCAGTGCACTTCCAGAACAATACTTGTTCATTTGTGATACTTCGCCTCATTGCTTTAATATTCACGCTTCTAATTTCCATAACACAATCATTTTATTTCATGAGGAGAGACGCTGCATTTATTTGGAAAGTGTTATGTTCTACTTCGCCCTCCTTTCCAAAGTTGGATGGGAAATTGTTGTCCAGGGCATTTTCTTCTGAAAGTCACAATGAGTTTACACTTGCCTTCACAGGGTGTTCAATAATTTTAGAACACTTTCATAAAAAGATAATTATGCCTTTACAACCTTTTCTAAAATATGGTTTTAATTCAATTTGGTATACTTTGGTGAGAATAATTAATGTTTACAGATAAAAGCACAAAATCCCATAAATTCCCTTTAAAACAAAAAAACCCCTAAGCGTTTGTTGTTAAAGCCAACTTTCTCCCTCCCAGTGTCCTCATCAAGGACCTGCCTAATTGCACGTATATCAGGACAACAAAACCTGCTGGTATCTGTGTTTCCAAATTTGATTTAACCTCACTTTCTCCTTCCCAGACCCCCTGGTGGATATTCACTTTGTTTACCTCAAATTAAACTTCATATTGTTTACAGCCTCTTGGTCCCTGAACATTTTATAGCCTTTTAGAATTATTTCTTTATTTATTTTTTGTAATGATTGTAGAGTTGGGATTCATTTGAATGTTTCCCTCATCTGCATGAAAATTATATAATTAACTTTTGATTAACCAGCTCAGTTGAGTTGGTTCCCCCATGCACACTGGTGAATAGTACCAACCGCATTTTAATGACTGTTTTCCAATTGAGTGGCGACCTTTTCATCAAAGAGCCACAACTGGGGCTAAACAACGGATAGAAAATAATCACGCTGAAAACAATGGTGGAGGCCGACAGGCTAGGATGTCATCCTTAAATATAACAACAAAGATGAAAGCAACCTCACTGCATGTAGTGGCGGTGGAGAGAAGCCAAGCGCTTGTGCATGGATGCCCCATTGTGAAAACCGTGGAGGTCATGTCCATTGGCATAGAGAGGGAAAGGACAGGAAGCTGAGAATGGCCCATTGTTACATGTCCTTGCTCAGAGGGATTTCCATTATGAGGGGCAATGCATTTTTGATACTTTGATTTTTTTTTATGTGCTATTCATTTACTTAAAAAAACAGAACATATTTGGATAATGGCTCCAGGAAAAAGAGGTCTCAGAGCACCTCCATCCAAGGCTGCGGCGCAACACTAACACACATGCCAATCAAGCACGTCTAAACAGATGTGCATCCTCACACTGCCTACCATCAAATGAGCATTCTATCACATGCATAATATAGTTTTCATTTCATCACTGTTATGCTCCTTCCATCGTGTGCGTTTCCAGTGGGTCAGAGGAAACTTTTATTGAAGCGGAGAGTGTAATAAAGTCATTTTCCAGGTGCTTGTTGTGACTCTTATTATGAACAGAATGATAATTTCCCCTAGAGGAATCTGGCGCTGCATTTCAATTGAAGTTAAGTGTGGGTCTTACTATGTTCCCGCAGGCAATAGTAGAAGGCAAAGTCATCTTCAGAGAGAGTCTAAATGTCAGGGAGGTCTTCAAACAGTTTTTTTTTCTCCCTCAGCCTTACTGAAAGGGATCTTTGGAAGCACAGTGTCTTGGAATTGATATTGTGGATGCGAGGCGTTCAGGCAGGTTTAAGGTTTAACATAAGCAGCGGACATTTAATTTAACTCGTGAAAACAGATAAATCTAGAGTAATAAGAATAAAAATAGTTCCCCTTTTCTAGAGCTGTGTTCTTAGTTAAAGCATTTGTTCAAACAGCCGCTCAGTTACTCTTTTGCCATATCTTCCCATCTCCACATGGTGACACTCTTGAGCTGTGTGTTTTGAATCCACTCCAGCGAGCCAGTCTCTCAGCAATTCCATCACCAAAGTTACTGAAACTGTTATCTCTTTAAATCCAACAAAGACTTCAATCATTTACATCAAACTTTGGAAAATGTTCTAATTTTTTTTTCTGCATACTGACTCACAGAGTTAGTTGGGGTTTTTTTTTGTTTGTTTTGTTATTTTAAATAAAATAATTTTGCAGAAGAGCTTTACATAGCTTTGAAGTTCGATGATTGTAAAAAGAAATCATCTGTAAAAAGTCTTTTGTTTTCTCTTTGCTTTGCTTTATCCAAGGCATCCATTTATTTTATATATATATATATATATATTTTTTTTTTTTTTTTTTTTTTTTTTTTTTCTTGTAAGGGAAGAGTTGGAGTACAGCTATCTAACATGTACGGTAGTGGATTGGCCTTCCTTCTCCTTCTTGGCTGGCAGGGAACCTTCCTGTTGTGATCCGACTTCTCTTCTTTGATCAAAGAACAGTGTTAAAGCACTGGGAGAAGGAGGAGGTATGAAATATGAATGAATACAGCTGTGTTTTGATGGATATGTCTCAAAGTATCCCAGTAAGAGACTGCTAAAGGCCAGGAAATCTGTTTGTGTTGTGGAAATAGGCTCTTCCTCGCCTGTTTCTTTACCAGCTTCATCTTGGGTAGCTTTTCACTTCATATTTTATAGATCTTTTTGTTGGGGAAGAGATCAACCCCTTACTTGTGCATTTACTGAAAACTGTTCTAAGAGGTCCTAGTTCATAATACATACCATTAATGGCTCCATTTCCTTTGTTTGGTCATGAAAACACGTTTTGAACAAAATGAAAGGCTTTATGAGAGGAGGGTATTTATTATTTTTCTGGGGTAGACCTAAAGTTCTTACAGACAGAATGAGATCTTATGTTAGGTGATGGAGGCTTTGTCACTAGTTATGTGTATGATTCCTTTTTCTTTTCAAAAGCCCCATCAGGGAGCCTTGACTCATTTTGAAGTTGGAAGTTGATACTGTGGTGTAAAACTAGCATTCCCACATGAATTTAGAAACTATCAGAGCTCACAAAAATTTCAGATTTTCAGACTTAGATAAACTTGCCTTTCAAATTGCACTTCTTTAATAAACAATGCTAATAAAAAGAGGTGCTCATAAAATATAAAGTTATTGGGAGAGGCTCCAAAATGGCAATCCCTGTCTGCCTAAATAAATTTTACAACACATCGTAGCTCAGCGGCTTTATTAACAGTTATTTAGAGACTGTTTTTAATCAATCCAGGATAACATTAAGAAATCTCCAGCATTGGATTTGGAACAGGACAATGTCTTCAGGCCACTGCAGGATCAAAACTTTCTGCTTGGGCTTTATTAGCCTCACTAATAGCTAGGTTCCCCAAATGCCAGGGTCCACCTCTGCTGGGAGCAAGGGCTCAGATCTTGTCAGAGAGGGGTCGCACTAACCAACTGTAATCTTTAGGGTACTCCACTCCTGCTGACCTACATCTAACGCTGGTTCCATCCCTCCTGCTTACCCCCAACCGCTATCCTTTCCCTCCCCAATCTGGTCTACCCATCCCACGTCAGTTACGCCACCCTTTGCTCTCCCTCCCACATCTTACCACCCTTGTGTGATAGAACCCCCTCCTCACCCAATCCAGCCCTTGCTTGTTCCATCTTTGTCCGGCTGGCCGCAGCGAGGAGCACGCCTTATCCTGTGGTAACGGCAATTAGTGGAGTAAAGCAAGCTGTGGAGAAGACTGGATCCCCGTCCACGTTTCAACCCCAGATCACGAGTTTCCAGCAAGACTTCAAGGCAAACCATGCAATTAGCTACAATAATGATAATGTGTTGTAGGGGAACAAAGGGAGGGTAAAACAGACTACTGTTGTGAGGCAGAGTGGGGTGCTAATAGTAGGGGGGGTTATTTGAATGCCCTGGTGCAGATAGGAGACCAAATCAGACTGATTATCAAACGTATGATGAATTACATTTTTCCTCTAATTATCCGTGCCTTTTATGTGTAAACCAACTGGGTGAATTTTGCATTCTAGACATTTACGGTCAGTGGTCTTTGGGCATCACACTGGGGTTACATCTTTTATTTCTTCCAAGACACATACAAGTGGTTACTTGTGTAGCTAAGCTGATGAGAGGAAGAGAGAAATGTACTGACACTTTTCTTAGTTGAGTTAATTAGATACTTTCAAAAATGTTTGGCAGCATTACAGAAATGGCCAAAAAAAAGGGGAAGTATGTGGTTTGATGTTTGACTATCGCAGATGTGTTGACACAAAGTCAAAACATGCTGGAAACAAACCACAAAACCCAGACCACAAATAACAGCATTTCAAGTCAAGGTTGTGAGTAGATACAGTTGAGAAGCAGACTTGCTGCCTTGGTTGGAGCACAAAAGAGCAGCGCCTATTCTCTCCGCTGTGAGCAGAGACCATTCCTACAGTCTTACATCCAGAGGTTTATAGAGGATATTTTGCTGGGTGTTGTGCAAAACGAACCGTGTCCCCAGAGCAGCAGCAACTTCACCTTGGCGGAGTAATGCTGTGATATTCTGTTTATTCTTCACTCACTTCATTTTACTCAGAGGAAATCCTCTGGAGATGGCTTATCTTGGAGCTGGAACAGGTGCACTCTAATTTACTCCTATTGCTTGGGGAGCCCAGGGGCCCCTGTAGAGAAGAAAGTAGCGATGTAGCACACTCCACTGTAAAGCACAAACAGCCAGAGAAAGAGCATTTAATCGAAAGGGAAGAAAACTGTGAGCCTTGAGTGCAATCGTATCATTCGGATGCAGAAATCTTTTCCCCCTTTTTTCTTAGTTTTTCTGCGGAAAAGGTCCTGTCATTTCATTTAACGTTCATTTCTTTAACTCTGTTTGCTTTGCTTGAAACTGTCATGTTGCACTTGGTAAAGCACCAGATGATGTGGGGGACCTGTTGTACTACCCCAACATAATAAAACATTTCCTCACCAGCCTTTCCTGCAGAATATACAGAAGTAAGGGCTTAAAATGGTCTCTGATATGTGCCACTTAAGTTAAAGTATACATAAATGTGCACGCTATGGCCTATTTGTTTTACTGATCCTGCACATTCTGAGCCAAGAAAAAAAAAAGTTTGTTTCATCTGTCACCCCAATCCCTTGCACTCACTGTGAAACAGCCAAGCTTTCAACTTTGAATTTACTCTCCGATTCCTTTTCTTTAGAGAACTATGGTTTTTGAAGAGTGGAGCTGGTATGTTATTTGTTCGGTATATTATAAGTATGAATTCAGTCAGTATTTTTGTTTTGTGTTGCTCATCTCTTGGGAATTATGCAATCAAAGCAGATGCCTCAAGCAGTCTAGAAAGCGCCCCTTGTGAATAAGAGAAAATCTTGTACACAGCATTTTTTGTATGTGTGTATGAAGAAGGGGGGCATGACAACAAAGCAAATATATGGCATTGTTCTCTGTATCCGAAACCCATACTCTGCACCTTTTAAATCGCGAATAAAAGCATCACACCTGTATTTATAATTTTGAGAAAGAGCCAGACCATTTAACTCTGCTCAAATGACAATTACACCCCTAATGATATACATAACTAGTGTGTGCATTATTTTGACTGATGCAATGTAAGTTCAATCATCGATGCAACGTCTTGTTTTCTGTATGATAGAAAACAACATTTGAAGACTGTGTTGTGAGTAGAATTTCACAGTGCATAAACAGACATTTCTCACTCCGAAAAACTGAAGATTCTCAGAAACACAAAAGACACAAAAGCTTTGACAGAATAAAGAATAAACACAAAAGAGGAGTGAGCGATACAAGGACAACAAGAGAGATATCATATACACTTTTAATGAGTGTGTCTGCCTGAAGCTTCTGTTTTTAATCACCTTTCCATGTGACATAATTTGCTGCAAGATTGTATATGCTTGAGGGACTTTCAGTTCTTGTCAACTCAAGAGCATTTGAAACAATCAATACCTGTCTATCCTGTGGCACACTCATAGTTGGCCATTAGGAAAGAGCTGCTTAAAGTAAGCTCAGCCAATACCATTAGCCCTAGCCTAAGGGCAGTTCCATGCCTTAGTCAGGGTAGGCACCTGCCCCCGTCACCCCCACCTCACCCCCTTAACCCCCTCCACCCTTCCCCCTACCATTAAGAACCTCCCCAGAGACATCATTTGGACACATCGGCCAAAGAGCACTTCTTTATTCCCTCTCTTTTCTTTCCCCGGCTCCACCAAAAATCAATACATCTCCCCTTTTTCTTATTTTCACAATTTTGCCTCAATATTATTCCCTCTTCTGCCAGAAACCAATGGGCTTTCCTTTTTTTTTTGTCTTTTCATCTACAATTTCCTGTGACTAATGTCTCCACACCACACGTTTCAAAGGCAAAAAATTGGAAAATAATTAAATTATCTTGTCATGGTGATATCAAACATTAGGCTCACAGAATGCTAAAACATTTTTTAAACAGTGTGGTCATTCGGCTTTTAGTTGCTCCCATTTAGTTCTGAAGGATTTTTTTTTTTTTATTATTTTTTAACCAGAATCAGTAATATTTTTATGGTATATAAAAACAAACATGTTTTGTGCTTATCCTCAATCATTTGGCTCAAACACTTAATAAGAGAGACATCACAGCTCAGATATCTTCACAGTAATGAATGAACTTCTTCTGTGTCAGTATTTTTCTGCATCAACCACCAAACCCTAGAGAACAGAGCCGTGTACACAGTAATGCTTTCTGACTGCTCCTTATTTTACAGCAGGGCAATGACTCAACACAGTGCAAAGTTTCTGAGCAAGTGATACGAAATAATGTCCTTAGAAGGGCCACGGTCACTCAGTTGTTGCCCTCCCAACCCTCTATTTCCAATTGAAACTAAAAAAGCGGGGTACTGCCCTAAATCTCAGCCAGTGCTGTTTACAATAATAACTCCGAAGAGTGATAGCCGGTTCCACAGCACTGGCGATTTTTGCGGCCGCCTATATCGATCGGGGGGTCCTAATGAGCAGCCGCGGAGCTGTGGCTAATGGTGTTGTGTCTGGTGTCCGTGGTAAACGCCCACGTTGAGATTATCATTCCCATGGGGACTAAGAAAGGTTTTGCCAGCCCAAGCCCTAAGGGTGTGAGCGACACACTTCAGGGGTCAAGGTAAACTATCAAATGAACAGCCAGGCCTTTCATACCCTTAGTTTAAGGGTTATACCATACTACACTCCAAGAGACTCCTTATAAACACACTCTTTGATTTTTTATTTTATTTTATGCAAACTGCAGAACAGATTATAATCCCAACAACTCTGTTGCAACAGTACTTTATCCCTTCATTTTTTTTTTTTTTGTCTCGTTTCTCCAGCAGTTGTAAAAAGCAATTACTGCAGCATTGATAGGGACCTTACCAAACTGTTATTAAGAGACCTCAAATGAGACCTAGCTTGACAGACTGATAATGGCTTATTTGACTTTAGAGATTGCCTTGGCACAAACACTGCAGCCCCTTCACATACCCATGGTGGTCATTGTCCTTTGCTATGCACGGCCATTCTGGCAGTCTTGAGTGACATCCAACAAGTTCAGCAGATTCAGAATGTAAATGCACACTCGGCACTGTATGGTATCTTCAGAGAAGAAGTTGAAAAAGTGTAATGAAGGGAGTTTTTGCTCCCTTTATAAACCTGAGTAGGAAATGAAACCTGCTGTCAACTCTCATTTGGGAAAGGAAGATCTTTGTATGTGACCAATGCTATGTGGACAATTAAGTTTTGACAAAAGCACAGCAGAAAATGCATCTTTATTGCAACAACCTGCTCTCTGATTCAACAGTCAGTTCTTCCGTGGATTATGCTCGACGGGATTCAGCTCAGGGTGCGTGCTGAGCATTAGTAGAGCACATTCTAATGAAGTCAAACCAATGCAGAGCACCTCTCAGAGTCATGCCCTGTTTGGAGTCACACTTCCATGTCCTGGCAAATGCTGAGCATGTAAAACAGAACTGTCAATTATTCAGCATGAACAAGAGGATGTATGGAGTGACATGGGGGGTGGACAGGGGCCGACTAAGCCTGGGGCAGATAGGGGGTACCACTTTGATGTGAGTGTGTGGGCCTGCAGAGTTACGCAAGGTGTACTGGGTAATCTACTAGAAACACCCCCACCCCACATTCAGCCTCCTTCATTTTTTTTCTTTCCCCTTCCTTTCCAGTGCTGAGGCACTCCTATTATGTCCTCCATTCTCCCCTCTGATACCCTTTCTCACTCATCTATTCTCCAAACATACATAAACAAACTCAAATGTCAACTCAGTCATGCCACAGAATTTGTAACAACTATATTGGTTCACAGTGCAAACTGTATTAGTTTCCCAATAAATGTTAAAAAACTGTAAAACCATTACATATTTTGGGCCCCCATTATTACATACCTGAATTTGCCTTTAAATGATAAAACAGACTGGAAAAGGTAATGAAAACTGCAAAATACATACACAATTTCAAGATTGCAAATAAATGGTAAATGTCTGTTTAATGTATTTATTTTGTCGTTGTTGTTGTTTGTTTGTTTGTATTTTAAAATTCTAACAAGACTTTGTTTTGCAGCCCAAATTCCAAAAACAATTGGACAATCATTAAAATGTAAATGAAAAAACTGAAAGTGATGATTTTCAAATTTCATAAACTCATATTGTATTCACAATGGAATGTAGTCAACAAATCAAATGTTTAAACTAAAAAAATTTAACCATTTTTAGAAATAAACTGATGTAGTTATAAATTTATGTCAGCAGTGCATCTAAAAAAAAGTTGGAACTGGGCAACAAAAGGCTGTAAAAATAAGTGGTTCAAATAAGAAACAGCTGGAGGAGCATTTTGCAACTAATTAGATTAACTGGCAACAGGTCAGTAAAAGAACTTGGTACAAAAAGTGAATTTAGAGAGGTTGAATCTGTCAGAAGTATAGATGGGCAGAGAGTCACCACTCTGTGAAAAATTGCATCTAAAAAAGAGGGAACAATTTCAAATTAATGTTCCAAAAAATTGAGAAAGCATTGAATATCCCATCATCTACAGTTCATAATATCATCAAGAGAGTTCAGAATCTGAAAAAAAACCTTTGTGGGAAAAAGGACAAGGCTGAAAGTCAATATTGGATGCTTTTGATCTTCAGGCCCTCGGGTGGCACTGCATTAAAAACAGGTTTGATTCTGTAATGGACATCACTGCATGGGTTCAGAAACACTTCCACAGATCACTGTCTGTAAACAGTTTGTAGTCCCATCCACAAATGCA
This sequence comes from Kryptolebias marmoratus, assembly GCF_001649575.2. Classification (NCBI taxonomy): domain Eukaryota; kingdom Metazoa; phylum Chordata; class Actinopteri; order Cyprinodontiformes; family Rivulidae; genus Kryptolebias; species Kryptolebias marmoratus. Next base: position 16,931,776 of record NC_051451.1, on the reverse strand, counting down.
GTTTAAAGCTCTATCATGTGAAAAAGAAACCATATGTGAACAACATCTAGAAATGATGCTCCGTCCTTTGTACTAAAGAAGAGAGAGACCATCTAGCCTGTTATCAGAGCACAGTTCAAAAGCCTGCCTCTCTGATGGTATGGGGGTACATTAGTACATATGGCATGGGCAGCTTACACATCTGGAAAGGCTCCTTCAATCTAGAAAAGTCTATTCAAGCTTTTGAACAACATATGCTCCCATCTATGCAATGTCTTTGTCAGGGAAGGCCTGGCATATTTCAGCAAGACAATCTTAAACTGCATATTACTTCCATTACAGCAGCATGACTTTGTTTTTAAAGTCCAACTGCTGAACTGGCCTGCCCGCAGTCCAGATCTCTCACCAACTGAAAACATTTGGTGTGTCATTAAATGAAAATTCAGGCAATGACAACACTATTGATCAGCTGAACAGGTAGAAACCTACATCAGACAAGAATAGGGCGATATTCATCTCCAAAAACTCCAGCAACTTGTCTCTTTAAATCCTAGAGGTTTATAGATTGTTTATAAAAGAAGATGAGATGCTTCACAGTGACAAACACAGCCCTGACCAAACTTTTTTGAGATGTGATGCTGCCATCAAATTTAAAATTATCTTACCAAAAAATTTCAAGAGTTTCTTAGTTTCAACATTTGCTTTGTTTACTATGTTCCATAGTGAATTAAATATGGGTTTATGAAATGTACAAATAATTGCATTCTGTTTTTATTCACTTGGTCAAAACTAGGGTTGTACATTAAGTAAAACTGTAGGAATGCTAATATTGAACAACTATAATGTATTTTAAAATATGGTGGTGGTGGTGGAAGGTGTAGAGGACATCTTTACACCATAAACTGTTAAACTACAAAACAGAGTTTGAGCCTCAGTGGACCAACATTTTCTTCAGACTTTTTATTTGTTATTCTAACTGTAAGTCATGGTTGTTTAGGGTTACACATAAACAAATGTTTAGGGTCAGATATTCATAAATATATTGTTTTCATTTAAAAAAACAATAAAAATGGTCAGGTTTGAATATTACACAATGTATAATTACAGGATGGCAAAATGTTCACTGTTATCCATTACAAAACATTTGTCAACATAAAACCCTGCTATTGCCTTTTTTCAGTGCTTTTTTGGCAAGCCTACTTTTTTAGTGCTGTGGACAAACTGAGCATGTTTAACTGTGTGATGAGGCTGCACACACAGACACACTCGCACTGTACACACACATGTGCACACACACACTAACATGAAATCACGCTTCCTTTGTTCATTAACCAAACAAGAGCAGGCAGCACTTGTTACAGATAATAAAGTTGTGAATGGCTGATTTAGGAGAAATAGCGTTCTTGCAGTGTCACAAGAATGGCATTACTCATTTATACAATGAATACTAAAAGTTCTCCTCTCTAGAGTCTCCTCTCGTAGACATACAATAGCAAGCTTAATTACATTAAGTTCTGAGAAGAGAGAAGTTAATGGATGACATTTTGCTACAGCATGAGTGCTCCTTCCAATAACAATAGAAACCCAAATAAGACCTAATTAATATGCATAGCGGAGCCAATGAACTTAATTGTCAAGTTGCTTTTATCAACCTGTCAAAGGATTGACAATTAAAACAGCCTCCGTTAAAACTTTAATGAGAAGCAAGAAGGATAGAGGGATGATGGGAGAACAAAAAGATGCAAGCTTCATCCGTCATGAAAGACGCTGCAAGACAACTACCCATTATTATTTCCTATCAGGATAAAACTATGCAAATCATATTATGCATTTTTAAATAATGAGTCAATGAGTAATATTTAATTTATCACCTATATTCTTAGAATGAATATTTAACGTTGTTTTTAAGTTGATGAATTCATTAGATAATTTTGTGTCAAGCTTTAACAGCAAGTTCCTTTTTTTTTCTTCCTTTTTAGAAATTTGCAGTGTTCTTCCATTTCTGTCCTGTGAACTGGTGGAAATATGAGTCAGTTTTCAAGTTCAACAAATTAACTTCCTAAAGTCTTTTAAGTAGACCAGAGCAACTAATTGTTTAGGGTGGAGCCTCAGCTGAGTTACAGTCTGCACTTGGACCTGAACTGAGGGAAAGGCAGCACTTCCACTTGAGTTTTTTCCCAACATTGACACCAGCATGTCTATGTTCCAGAGGGGAGTGAAAACTGCTGACTCACTCCCAGTGCGCTGGTTGTTGTTCTCCCTTACAGATGTGACCGTTAATAGGCCTGCATCCATAATCATTAGTGTGTCTCAGTGCACAGGTACCCGATGGGCCCCGTGCGTCTGCCATTTGGTCTCGGTTCACTGTGCTTGCCTGCAGATGTGAGCGACTCACACACCTGCTCAGGGGCTCTCAAACAGACCACCGCCATCCGTCACAGCTCACGCTACACTCGCTCTGTCGGAACAAGGCCTTGGTTCCGGTCCAATGGCCCTCAGACTGTAGGTCAGCGGCCGTCTCTCGTGATGGCCCCACCCCACCATGAATCATATTCTTTCGTGCCTTTATGCCCACTCCACTCCATCCAACCTCATCGACCCTGTTCATGGTTCGCTCTTCTCTCAAACAAGCACTCAAGTGCACTGAAGTAGTTCAGGTGAGCCAGGTAAAGACAGCACCTCAAAGAGAGACATAAACTAATGATCATGTTTTCCCACATTGCACACTCTGCCTGCCCATAAACCACAATGCACTCAATAAGAAAAAAAAATGAAGAAGAAGAAAAAGAAGAGGAAAAAAAACACCCTCCGTGTGGGTCTTTCACGGGCATCAGGCCACGCTTCACACTACATTTGTTGATGTGTGCATGCATGTGCACGTCTCATGCCATCCCGCCTCCCATCAAGTCCTAATGAGGCCAGCTGGCTCTTTGCTCGGACCAAACCAAACTGGAGACGGCACAGACCTGGCTCTCTCTGCCTTGTACATCCCTCCTCCCAAAAGCCTGCCGCCCACCCTCCCTCTCCTCCCGATATCTTGGAGAATCATGGCCGACTGAGCACACAAGGCAGATTTGGAAATGGCCAAAGTGTTTGTTAAAATCTTCTATGTCTCCAGAATCCCAGTGCCAGGGCCTGAATTAGAAACTCCAAGGTTGCAACTCCAGATCTCCCTCCCTAGTTGCTCGCTGCTACACTGTTTTCTGCATCTACAACAGGAGTGGTGAAGCTGAGGTCTGGTGTAGAACAGCGGAAAGGAGGAAATACCCTGAGGCACAGTCATGGGAATATTGTACCTGACTATGGAAACAGAAACACAGCCAGTGTTACATACTGTATACCTAGAGAAACTACAATAACAATTCAGACAGATAAAACAGATCCTATTCAACACGTCATAATGCACAGAAAAAGAAAAATACATCAGCTGCTACAGACTTAATTTTAACTTTAATGTCTATTATCTCTCAGCGGCCGTTTTCCTAATTTTTTATTATCAGGATGATATTTTTTTATTGGACTGCAGCAGTTAGTTTCACTGCAGACTAATTAGAGCCATTTCACATTATTAACAAGTATTATTGTTGATAAGGGCCAAAGAGGTCTGCAGAGAGACTCGTATTGTCCAGGCTGTTTCTTGGCATTCAGTGTTATCCATGTGGGTGAGTCATTTCAACTCCCTTGCAATGTCTCCTTGACAACTTACAATTATACACTGTAGCTCCTGTTAGCAGCACAACAAATCACACATAATATTTGTACATGCACACTGAGACAACATTACCATGTGCATGCATTAACAGATACCGTACATACACACATGCAGTTGTGCTCTCACATACATAATTTGTTCATACATGCATAAGCATGTATGCATCAATTTGCATACAAACACACATGAAAATACGCAAGTACGCTTTTTGTCCACTGCATGCAATCTGCTTCCAGATCTTGCTCACTTTAGTGTAGAGGCAGCAGACTGTATGTGAGTTTTTTTGCCCAGGAAGAGAGACTGGACCAGGGGGAACACCTTAACAGGTAGCCCTGGGGTGCTTGCCAGAGTTCGGTCAGCCAGAGGGAGAGAGTGGCTCTGGGAAGCCGTACCACCACTATCCTCTCTGTCCACTGATTATGAAGCAGGTCCCAGACGGGTGCCTTTAGGAACCCCCCAGGCTACTCACAGCCTCCTTCTCCTCTGTTACAGGATCTGTCGCTGGGGGATTTGACTGAAGTGTGAAGAGGGGTGTGTGTGGGATACATGCTGAGAATTCTAAATAGGTACGTACTTATTTCATTTGTTGTCTTTCTGTTAAGTTTTGTTCTGGTTATGGATTTGCTGAAAAAAAAAAAAAAGATGCAGCATTTATCATCTCTGTGTGATCGATTTCAGATGATTTTCATTTCAACTTGTCTATTCCCCAGATAATCCGGCATGTCTCAGTTGTTGAAATTCTTCAAACTAAAAATGTCCTGCTTTGTATGTGCTACAAGAGCTGAGAGAAAAAGGTCTCAACACTTGGGCTCAACTATAACCCTGTCTTGAGTTATGATGACGTCCCAAGTTTGCAAAAGCCCTCTGGCTTCAACTCTCTTTGACATGTGTGTGTTTGTGTGTATGTGTGTGTGTGTGCAAAACTCCTTGCAAAGTCCAAAAAAAGAGAGAAAAAAAAATCATAACTAATGAGCCCATTTAGCGCCCAGCACCTGACTTTGGCCCGTGATCTCCGGGAGACATTAGAGGCAATTTGCCATCGACTTCAGGGCTCTTGTCCCAAACGTTATCAATGAGCTTGTCAGGTAAAGAACTAACCTCCCTTTGTTTCCTTCTGCACCCCCTTTCTGCTCTAGTCCCCCAGCCTGCTCCCCGGGCCCCTGAAGAGGAACCAGCGGCATGATGTCACACACCTGTTTGGCTGGAGGCTGCGGCCTGGCGATGCTCGAAGCCGTGGGTGTCGCGTTGGCACCCCTCGCTCCCCCCTTGTCGCTGCCTGCTACGCCCCGTGGATGTGTCAAAATGGCAGATGATGGTTGGGGTGTGTGCAGCTGCTTGGGAAGAGGAGTGCCAAGGGCGCTCATTTCCTGCGGTGAGTTTTAATTTGCTCTACCCGAGTCTTCTGAAGAACCCTACCCCCAACACACACATTGATCTATTCTTCTAAACTCACCTCATCATACACACACTCACAATAAACACACATGCTGTTTACGAATCCACCACCACCCAAGGGGGCAAAAGCCCTGCATGCCCAAATAGAGGTGAGTGCACAGGAGGGGTGGTGTAAGTGTGTGTTTATTTATGTGTGCGTGTGTGGAGGAGTGTCAGACTTTAGTTTTGGAAGCACACTTTTCTCAAAACTCCCTCAGATTATCTAACTGGTGAAGTAAAAACTTCTCAGAGTTGTTCATCCGGGTAAAAAGAAACAAGTCACAAAAACTGCTGAGAATATTCGGTTAGCATTACTACGTTATGCGAGGGGTCTGTGTCTCTTGACATCTGCTATGCAGTTGTCACTGGTAACTTAAATCCCCATTGATCAGACAGCTAGAGTGAATTTGTGTAGCTGTTTTTTTTGTTTGTTTTTTTTCCTAACTCCCACTTTGCGAACAAACGTATTTTCACACGGGGCTCACACATATACCTGACAGTTACACCCAAACAAGCCTTGCTGTTTACTCGAGAACAAACACATAGATGCCAACCAGCAAATCTATTCTCAATACACACATCACCCTAGACGTAAAGAGATTCAATTTTCGCCTACCGGGAGTGTTTCCATTTTTTTACGCAACAATTTTTTTTCTGTCTCTCCTGTGTCAAGACAACTGCCTTTGATGTTAGCATCTAATATACAGGGCTAAAAAACTATAGTTTGCAGTGAGCTGACAGATAAAACAGTGCAAGACGCCATTACCCCACAAAGTGGAATAATGAGGAGACCTGAACACACAGAAGACAGGAGCCCAGTTGAATTACCGTGGTCTCTCATCCAAGGTGGGAGCTTTTTGACAGCTTTCCAGGCAGCACAACACATTACCATACTGACGCTGCTCTGTAGTGCCAAAGAAAAGCTTTGATGAAAACATAACTGGGAAACTGGGAAATCTTTAAATGTGTGTGAGTGCATTTGTGTGTGTAAAAGTGCATCGATGCATGCAGGCATGCGTGTGCCTCTGCATGACTTTCTGTATGCATGTGCATGTTCCGTTGCATGCACGTTTATCCATTGGTGTTAGTGTGTGTAATCACTAAGTGCGCTTGTGCATGTTTGCAAATGACTGTGTAACAATAAAAGCAGGACAACAATGGAAAACCAAGTAGTGTCAAGCTGCAACTTTATGTTTTCTAATTACTAAGAGGATACAATATTCTTGAGTGTGTTCCTACTGGCAGAGACACAAAAGAGCTTCTGTTTTGATTTAAATTCATCTTGATGATTCAGTTGAATAATCAAAGTATCGAATCCATTTGACAATATGTCTAAAAGAAATTCTTCGAGTGATGAGTGATGAGAGTGATGCTGCCAAATTTATTCTGCCATTTTATTAGTGTGGTTAGCTAGTTAGTTATCCATATTCTAACAGAGTAGGCTTGATGTTAGATCTTTGGCAAGGACACCCTGTACTGAGTTTTGGCACGGTACTGTGCCGCAGTATGCTGCTGACTCTGGGTCTTAACGACAGGCTAAACGAAGCGGGCGTTACGGCCCCCTGGATAGGTCATTACTCGTCCGTGGCCAAGAGCTAAACTAGAGCAGGGCTTTTTAAAGAGGGGAGCAGGTGTGTTTCACCATAGGGGCTGGAGCCGGCCCAAGACCAAACAGCCTTAACGGTCTTTATCTCCTTCATAATGAGGCCACGCTCTCCACACATCCGAACTCTGCCCACATGGGCTAATGCTGGAGGTATGGAGACCCGGCCCTCCCCCTGGTTAAATGGTGACACTTTCAAAATGACCCGTGCCCCAAGCAAAGGAGGAACAGTGGCATGTCATGAATGTCTATAGACTCAAAATGATATGTCACTACACAATTTAATATAATTTTTTTAAAGATTTTAACCCAGTTACTTAAAAAAAATCTATAATGGAAGAAAATACCTTTGACAAGTGATGTGTTAACCTTTTCTTATTTAAAAGGAAAATGTTTAAATAACTGTACTCTAGAAAAGGGTTCCTGTGTGTGTACGGATGGGGGGTGTTTTTATGTGTGAGTGGCTTCGTAAGGGAGTGTGTCTGAGTGGTATTGTCCCTCTCCTCTTTCACCTGTCTGAGTAGGTTCTCTAGTATGGTCCCTGTGCTCCCCACAGTCTTCTCAGCCCTGTCAGCCGAGTTGAACTTGATCAACATCAAACAGCATAGCATTCAAAAGTATTAGTGTTCTCTGTTGATGGGCCCTCTTGCTATCACAAATCAGTCCCAGAGCTACTTCATTATTTATCTCTAATTCATCAGTGTTGTCTCCTCTCACATGGGCCATAATGCACACACACATATAGTGAATGTGAGCACACACACAGAGGACACACTCTGCACATCAGCACATTAATCTCTGCTTACCTTCAACTGAGCTTTTGTGTTGTATTACTCTGTGTCATCTTAGTTTAGGTAGAAACCAGGGAGTTTTTGCTCCTGTTATTTTTCCCCGGGTCAGTGCAAAGCAAAAATATTTCTGAGGAGTGATTAGGCTCCTTCTTGTACTTTTTAAATGCTGATTATTGCAGGGGGCCCGGCAGGCCTTGTGTTTTTCTCTGGGCATTCTGGGGATGTGAGTCCGAAAGTAGCCCCATGGTGCCGTGACCCCTGACCTAGCGTGGGCGATCCCACCAGATGTGGAGTGTGTGCTGGGACAGTGGCGAGGGGCAGCTCGGTCTCACGCGGGGAGGCCCTGTCTCCCCAAACTGCCACAGAGAGCATGGCCAGAGGGGTTCTGTCAGCACCGTTATCAATCATACTCCCTCCCTGTCTCTTTCTCTCTTTAGCTTCCACTTTTCCTTTCTCTTTTACTCTCTCTTTCACACCGTTTCCTTTTTGCACTTTATTTCAGCCGCTGTGTTTCCCTGTTCTACTGTTCTACTTTTCGCTTTTTGTTTTTTCCTCTCGCTTTTTCTTTTAGCTCTCTCAGATTGTCCACTTTGGCAGCCAGCTTTTTTCACTCGTAACACAGCTTAAGCCTCTCTTCTCCTTCAATTTAACCTTCATAGTGTGACTTTTTTCTTCTTTCTTTAACTCTTTAATCGGTTTCACCTCTGCCTTGCTTGTGTCACTTTTAGTCCTAAAATGTTTTTGCCTTGCCCTTTAAATTGCCGGAGCAGGAACTCCATAAGGACATTATTCTTTTTCGAACTCCAAAAGGATTAGGTTGGCTGCATTTTTTTATATACTCTGACAGAGGTAATGGAGAAATGGCAAAGTTGTCAAATGAAAATTCACCATAAAAAAAGACAAAATCAAGCAAGTAAAAAAATTGAAAGTGTACAGATCTTAAGTTAGAAAATAACTTAATTTTGACATTTCTTTTTCTATTTTACTGTGATGAGAGTTAGAGGCAGGGGTCACTGTTTGAGGAATTGATGCCAGTTGTCCCTGCCATCCGGTGTGCGGTGTTTTCTGACACATGGCACTTTGAAGGCCCCCAGTTCCTCTTATCACTGCGATCCTTTACATCTGCAATCAGGGCAAATGGGTTACAGCCAGCTCAACAGACAACAACTAAATAAACAACATACCTGGGGTGGATCCCCTCCAATTCCGGACTGCCAGTCTGGCTTTGGTGCATTTTTAAAACATCACTAGGTAATTGAACTCGAACGCTCACACTGACACATTTGCATGGAGTAAAAGGGGGGTTGGTGTAAGCAATGAGCAGCTGGTACGCACCAGTACGACTCCAGCTCAACCAGTCCTTCTGACTTCATATGTAGCACTTAATTGGTTCCCAAGGCAAGAATGAAATATTTAGCTCGCACGTCCTTTAAAATGCGATTGATTTTGATCTGACAGCTGTGCCTGTCCCGCGCGAGGGAGTGAGAGAGGGAGAGGAGAGGGCTGTCTGGGCTCGTTGCCTGAGAATAGCACGACAACACCCACTCAGGCGCGCACAAACACCACTATATGGCCACTGAATGTAAAGGATCACTCATGGATGCCATATGCTTTCAACTAAAGCCTCTTTTTAAACCCCTCTATTTAACCTCTTAGATAGAACAAGCGGTGAGCTTTGGACGATGATGAGTGAAAGCTGTTTCTTTATCCATACAAGTTCAAAGCAAGGATGCACAGTATCTAAAGTGCATATACAGTGTCATAAATCACCATCACTAAGTCTTTCAAATTCAATTTTGAGCCTGAATAAAGAGGTAAATTTTAGCATACAGAAAAAGAAATATAAATGTTAAATAGAACTTAAATCACATTAAGAAGTCTTCATAGGTACAGATTCCACTCATAAGTAATACCCTAACCAAAGTGAAGCAGATATTCAATCAAACTGGATTAATGTCACTAATTATATGACAGAGCTGAGCGATTCAAGGCAATGGTGTGGTCACGCCATAACATGATAGAAATGCATTAAATGAAAACCTGCTCAGGATCCATTGCTGGGAACCTCCCCCCTGTCAAATTGACTAAGCTGCAAATTACGTACAAACGGCTATATCCTTTATATAACAGCAGTGATTTTCTCCTACCTGTCAAGCTCAGAACATCACAGGCTAATTCTTTATTAAGTGAAAGGGCATCGGGGACCAGATGATCCAATTTAAGTACATTGGGCAGAATAGAAGACTAATTAAAACCCATATTTTTACATTATTAATTTTGGAACTTCACTTTTAATGAATGTGAAATGACAGGCCTTCCATTTATACACACATACACTTTGGGCTGCTCAACAAGGGAATAAGAGTTACGGGTATACTGCAGGGGCTAAGAAGAATTTTTAAGCATCCATGACAGACTTAATATCAAAGTTAGACAAAGGTGTGCATAGCTAACTTCTGCATAATAAACACGACTCTTAAATGTCTGCATAGGCTCTGATCCATTGGTTTATTTAGGGCTGCTGTAAGGCTTGAGACAAAAAAGTAATCAGGACGTCTGTTGCCAGGGGTGCAACCTTGTCATTTAGCACTCTTTTTTTTTCTTTTTTCAGTACCTGAAGAAAGAAGCAGAGTGAAGCACCTATATGTTGTGTAATGATGTGCCCTATTTCCAGTCACTTCTACTCAAAAGCAGTCCACTTTCTTAGCAACATCATCCTTAATTGCCCAATAAGCCTTCTAATCAGACCAAGACACTATTTTGAGGTTAACTTTAATTATCTGACTGATTTGTAATAAAAAGCTGATTCTTACAATGTTTTTTTTTTTTTGGTAACAAACTGTTGGTAAATATCAGGAATCTTGTTCTGTGCATAAAATTAAAAATAACAGTTTTTCATCCATTATCTACCTCTTGTTCCCAATTTGGGTCGACAGAGCAACAGCTCGAGCAGGGAAGCCCAAACATCTCTTTCCATAGCCACCTCTTCTAGCTCTTCCAGGAGGATTCCAAGGCATTCCCAAGCCAGCCAAGAGACATATTGTCTCCAGCGTGTCCTAGGTCTTCTCCAGTATCTCTTTTCAGTTGGACATACTCTGAACACCTCCCTAGGGAGGCATCCAGGTGGTATCTTTACCAGATGCTCGAACCACCTCAGTTGGTTCCTCTCGATGTGGAGTTGCAGCGGCTCTACCCAAGTCCCTCACAGATAACCAGATTTTTCTCCCTGTTTCTCAGAGAGAACCCAGCTACCCTGCAGAGAAAACTAATTTCAACCGCCTGTTTCCTTAATCTCATTCTTTCAGTCACTACCCAAAGTTCATCAATATATGTGAAGGTTGGGACGTAGACTGACAAGTAAATGGAGAGCTTTGCCTTGCAGCTCAGCTTCCTCTTCACCACATTGGGCCAGCGCAAGTACAGAGTATGCAGTACTGCTGAAGCAGCACCGATCTGCCTGTCGATCTCAGGCTCCATTCTTGCCTCACTCGTGAACAAGACCCTGATGCACAGAACAAATCAGAAAACAGCCAAACCAATAAATTCCTGTGCAAAAAAAAAAAATTACAAAATAGGTAAGATGGGTCTTGTATTTACTCTTTGTGCAAGACTGTTCATTCAGTTCAATTTTCATTCTCCACAAGCCAACACATCCTCACTTCCACAAATAGGCGTGAGTCAGAGGGCAGTGAGTTTGTAAAATTGAGTCAAATATACAAAACAGCAATGTTTAATGGCATTTTTTTTTCACACCAAGTGACCCCTACACAGAAACTAATCTTTTTTTTTTTCTTTTTTTTTTTTTCCTCCGGTTTCAGGAAACTCTTGGAAGGCAAAAGCAACATCCTGAGTTGGTGAGGAGACAGGAGAGGTGCTGACATGCCGACAGGCAGGGGATCCTGGGAAAAGCCACAGACAGGAAGAGCCTGACTAACTTTGACCCTCAAGGTCAAGGCTGGGGGCTCGGCAACTGAAAGATGTTTCCAAGCCACGCTCAGTCTATCATGGAGTTTTACAGGAAATAGCTTAGAAATTACTGTATGCTGTTAAAAAGTGGGAGACCTTTTATTGCTTGCTCTTTTGTTTTGCTCTCTGTGACATAAAATGCCTTTTGGCCCTGAGCTATATTTGACTTATTTGTTTGAGGGTTACTGTGTATAATTGATTTGAGCTCAAATCTCATCTCATCTTTTGATTGTGGAAAAAAAAGGTATGAGTGCCATGAGTGTAAGAATTATAGATGATGAGAAATGTGGAGATTTATGTGACAGATTTTAGATAGTGATAAAAGCACAATGTAACTATGCTGCTCCAGTTTCTGACATGTGTTTTGAATAGAGAGAAGTTTCTCAACTTTTTAGGCTTTGTATGGTGAGTCTCCAAAGGCCCTTTACAAATAAATCAAATTGGGTGAGAGGAGATTGTCCTTTCCCCCAGTCTTGCAGAAGGACTCATAAATCAAGGCATCCATCGTTTGTCACATCTCTGTCTCCCAGCTCAGGGCTCAGGCCCATCGCTTTCCAACTCTGACTTTTCCACAAAAAAATGTATTCATCAACCCCACCGAGTGGCGGCCAGCCGCCAAGCTTCCTCAGCGATCGATGGGTGCGATGTACCCTCCCTCTCGGCCTGCGCGCAGCTCTCTCTGCGTGGGAAGGAGAAAGAGGAACCTCATTTTAGCTGGTTTTAGCCTCGGGCCACTACTGTGATTTTACCCCATGCTCCTGGCCTGACGTCATTAAAGATGCATGATGATGGATACCATGAAGTCAACCTCTCCGAGGGGGTTTTGAGGTGGAGAAGAAAAAAAAATCTTGCTTGTTTTTCAGATCACACTAAGAATAAATCAAGACTGTTTAAATGTAGAGGTTGCAACTGGATGCATGTGACTAATCTTTCAATGCACATCAGAGGAGACAGAACTCAGGTATTTAATGGTGAGGCATGTTTTGACCAGTTGGTGGTGCTCCTGTCACAGTGAATTCACTGGCTTGGATATCTGCGATTCACATAAAATACCATCTTAGCTGTTTTCAAACCAAATGGGCTGGAGACACAAAAGACAATAATGCAAATGCAGATTTCAGAGGAAGACAAGCTTGAGAAATTGTTACTTTTTCTTCCTCTTTTGCAATAGAAACTATATATTTTTTTGGCTACTAAATTTAGATCCTTTCACTCCCACTTATTTTAATTTGATTCGCGTTTTCTCCTCCCTCTACATGTCCATGTTTATAAGATGTTGGGGGATATTCATAAATCCCTGCTCTGCTGCAATGTGAAAATTTAAGAAAAAATGAATTTATGCAAGTTCATTTATTTTAATCCTCAAATGCCAGCAAAAAGGTAATTAATTTTTCTTCATGCGCACCACAGATATGCTGGATTTGCCACTTTACGTACACAATTATCTTAGTCTGGTGCAACAAATGCGGTGAAATTTGTGTGTGTGCATTTATGGTTGCAAAGTGTGTGTGTGTATGTGTGGGATTTCTTGTGAAGAATCAGTGGATCTCCAAAGGGAATGACAGTGGAGACATTTGACAGCTGTGCTCCACAGGTTCAAAGGTCATGTCAAGTCCTGGATGAACGCAAGGTAAAATGCTTCACAGGGCCCATGCCGGTCAATGGGTATCGTTTGCCTCAGTAACAAACAGGACTGGCGGTAATGGGACCTCAGTCATGTGTCAACGCCTGGAAGAAAAGTCAAATACCAAGAGGCCGCATTTATAACATCCTAAAACCAAAAAAAAGTAAAAAGATTAAACTTTTAACCACCCCAACTCCCTAAATTTATGGCTTCAAGGTGTCACATGCATGGTGAACTCTCAAGGTAGCGTCAATTATCAGTCAACACCTTTCTCTTTCACTCACCCAGTCTTCTCAATCTCTTCCACTTTCTCCTCTACTTTCTCCATCCCGCCCTCCCCACTCAGTGTTTCAGCTCTAACTGCAGTTTCTAGCATCTGCCTTAACCGGCGTGGTCCGCGCCGTCCCTGCTGGGGAGTAGAATCCAGCCCCTCACTGGAAGACTCAGAAATAAGGCCTTTATCAGGCAACCCCACACAGTATCAGGGGGCCCCCGCTCCTCCGGCAGCCTCTGATGTGAAGGAGAGATGGACAGAGCTCTGTGGTCCTTTGGTCGAGCACCAGAACAGGATTCAGCCCATTGTACCATTCAAATTAAGCAGGCATCAAAAGGGAAGAGGAAGCTGTTGTTGATGTATTGTCTCGTGTTATTTTAACCGGCTTAACTCAAGCCTCTTCATGGTGGAGTGTTGTGGCGCTGGATGCCGATGATGATAAGTGGTGGATTCTCGGTTAAAACTGCTAAGCTGCTGTGCTGGCTGAACGGGAGGCTCTGGCTCCTTTGACTGCTGTAGCTGATTTTGGCTGTGGTTGAACCATTTCAATAGGTTACCATGGATTTATCCACTCAGAACAGCTGACTTGGCCGTCCATGTACAGCCTCTTCATGTCACCAGTGGGACCCCTGTTTGTTTCATAATGCTGACATTTTTTTAAAGGGAGATTTGATGAAAAATCCAAGTTCAACACAGCAACTCACACAAAAAAAAACTTTATTGTTAGTTACTAAGCTGTAAAAGTTAAAAGAAAAATTGTAAATTTTGTTATTTCTCTCTGTTTAAAATTAGTTTAGAGCCATTCAAGTTTTTATTGTGTGTCAATAAGATTTACCAACACCCATTTTTCCAGGCCTTCAAATTTGAAATAAACACAGGCCTCTCTTTCATAATGATACCAGTAACATGTAAATAGAGTCTATAAAACATACACGTGAGAGGAAATATGTTTCCAACAGACATAAATTGCTGTATTATATTTGATGGCCTGTTAAATAATTATTATGTAAAGACAGTTAAGTCAGTTCTGAGCACTTGTGAATAACACTCTCCATTCTCCGCTGAAAGCTGTCTATTTAATTTCTCTCTTCTGTCTTCAGAGCAGTAGCTATTAAGTGCCTTCATATGTCAAGTCGGTGACACCTCCTCCATTCTCTTCAGCTTGTTTAAGCGTGCCCCTGCATTGTTGCCCGCCGTGCTTGACGTGTTAATAGCTTAATAACATAATCTGGCAAATAATGACACCTCATCACAAAAACCGAGGCCAAATGTTTACAAGGGAAGCCATAATGTATGATGACAGTAATCTGAATAAAAATGAATTTACTGGCATCGTCTCATTTGCAGTAAATTTTCACTTCTCCCGTGCACAACTGATGCTCCGCGGACACCTTGCTTTGCTCTCTAGCTGTCTCATTACCCTGCCTTTCAAGTGGTGGGAGAAAAGGGAGAGCAAAAGGGGAGAAAAGAGATGGAGAAGTGGTGAAAGTGTGTGTGAGAGAAAGAAAGGAGGGAGGAGGGGAGGGAGAGAAAAGGAGTAAAAGGAAGAAAGACGGAGAGGGCAAGGAGGAGACAGGCACTGATAGAGCTTGTTATTTTCAAAGCCATTTCCCTTTCTATTGTTTGCTCTGGAGCAGGAACGAGAAAAAAGGAAAAGTTCACACCGATTTCAAGAAGTCTCACTTCCTTTTTGACAGATGTGGTGTCAGCTTTGCTGTTTAATTAAAAGGAAATGGAGGTGATGATTGCAACACAGACGTGATCTGATATGATAATGTATTTACAATCATCAAGATGATCGTCATTAAGGATGTGTCAAGGACGAATTCATTGTGGGATTTGGGGTCCTGAGCTGTCAAGTGTATTTTTCTGAGGCAGTTGTGTGATTGTCAGGAGGATGTTGTGACTATGACAGTCACAATTAATAATTTGCAAAAAGAATGTGATTGAGTTTTAAACACAGTTTTGTCACGGTGATTTTAAAAGCCCCAAACATTTATACCGGCAGAATGATGGAGGAGGGGGACGAAGGCCTGAGCAGAGCTGAAAAGAGAGACAAAAAATCCTCTTTATGCCTATGCTGATGAATTCTAACTTTAAATTATTTTGTGCACACCGGCTTGAATTTTTCACAAGAGATGCACATAGAAGATAAATCAAAACAAATTGTTTGAGTTTGACAATTACTACAACAATCACAGCCTTCGTTCATTGCACCTGTTTGAAAATGAATAATTTGAAGTCATTTTAATTGCTTATGTGACAGCTAATCGTCAAGGCATTAATTTATTTATTGAGCTTCATTTGAACTTCCTCCTTAGTGATAACATATCCAGCCTGCCTCTCTGGAGTAACAAGATACTGATTAAACTGTAGCAACCTCTTTCAGTATTATGCAGATGCCGAGGACTGAGCCCAGAGTGTCTGTAATAATAAGATCCTTGATCCACACTAAGTCAAGATTAACTTGGTCATTGAAAACTAAAATTTTAAATAAGAAATAGAATAACTTGTTGATCCTATCATATCTGAAACTGAACTCTTCAAAGTCCTTTTTTAAAAAAATATCTAAAATAAGCATTTACAGTTTTGTAAATGTCACTGGTATAATTTTTTTCAGATGTTCTTCTAATCTTGTGTCTGTTTTCATCAGCTGAAACAAAAAGGATCAAATCTGTGAGCATCCTCAGTAAAAAGACAAACTTGACAGTGTTGAGTTATGTGCCGAAACACAAAAAGTGAGGAACATCTGCCCCAAACTCTCAGAGAAGCGGAGCATTAGCCTGAATGTTTTTAGCTGCTGGTGGCTCATCTGCAGTTGGTGGTGTGCCGGGATTGGTGCGATGGCAATGGGGAAATCAGCCACTGTTCTCTCTCTCTGGGTCCCAAGCATGGCCATTAACTGACTGCCAGCAGCTCTGGGAAGAAGAACAACAGATGCCAGCAACTGAAAAGCCTCCAGCTCTTCAGCTAAACCAATCCCAACTGAGTCGGGACGGGCCTCTGTAGATTTTTGGACATACAGTGAACAAATGTGGACATGAAAGGGGGAAGAGAAGGGCTGTTCTGGAGGTAAAGATTTGTTAACCCTCTTGAACTTGACAAGAGACGGCACTGAGGCACAGATTAGCCCTCTCAAAGCTGGCTTTTGCAAAAGGTTGCTGTGTGAATATGTGTATGCTGGCGCAAACTTGTGTGTGTGTGTGTGTGTGTGTGTGCACCAATGTTTATGTGCTTGCAAGCGCTTGTGCATTTATGTTTAAACAAGTTTGCCTGTTTGCACATTCTATATGCGGATACATACAATCACATTGAGAGCAGCACATTAAACAGCATGTAATTACAGCAATGAAACCATTTAATTATGATGTAATTACATTTTATTTCTCTGCCATTACCACATGCGTTCAGCAGCAAAGATTTCCTTTTCATTTAATGTCATTAGATATCACTGTAACCATCAGGTAGTTTGTTGCCCAGCTAATACAGTTTAACTTCAATTTATTTCTCCTAAAAAAGGAAATGGGGTTGAGTCAAAAAGTCCACGTGTTTAAATGATTCATTTTCTTTTTTCTAATTTATAAATTAGAGTGAATTATTAAAGCGCTCCCTTTATTTGCAGAGGTCATGTATTTAAACACAATATTACTGTTAAATACACAAATTTTAATTACTTTGGCCACATAAAGCAGAGGAGCAACACAGGAATTAAGAAATTATGGGACAGTGAAGAAGGGAGAGGAGGTGGAGAGCGGGGAGGGGGGAGCCAGAAAACACAAAGCCTGGGTAAACACAGCTAGGTCTGCATCTGGAACCAACTAAAAAGATGCTTAATAATGCAGAGCCGTGCAGGCGGGCCCTGTGCAGCTGTTGTGTGCGCAGGACCATGAAAGACTCTCCATCTGACAGCTGGCTCCATCTAGCTGGCTCCATCACCCTCTCCCTCTCTGTCTCCCTCTCTCCTCTGTGGTCCAGAATGGCAAGGAGACAGCAGATTAGGGATTAGCCAATCCCTGCCATCCTCATCTGTCCCATCTGCCTGCCAGAAAGCCGGGCTCCCTGATTCCAGGGAGAGATGGGACATTTCAGGAAGAAGAGGGCATACGGGGGGTGTGAGACAACGGAGGCAAGGACGCAGGACTGACTGTGGGAAGGTGGGAGAACTGGGACAAGGCAAAGCCACAGAGGAAGGAGTTGGAGTGGGAGCTGAGCCCCAGGACATACTGGGTGGGCGTCAGAAACATGAAGGTAAAGACAGGACAGGGGGAAGTGAGTGAGATAGACAAAGACACATCGCATAGAGTTTGGGGAATAAAAGAAAAGAGACCTCACCCTCTCCATGAACTTCAGGCTACTTTAACAATTTAAATCAACGCCATGATATGTGCTACGATTCTGTAATCTCATAAAATATTTACAAAAATCTGCCACTCTGAATATTCCCCAACTTTTCAACGCATTACCGTTTCCTAATCTGTGACTTTCTTGCCGGAAGCAGCACGTGAATTATTTTCCATGCAGAAGTTCCACCTGAACAAAGCTGGCAACCCTTTATAGTAGCTAAAAATACACCCCCTTTTATTTTGTCTTGATATCAAAGAGACCACTTGTCTTTTTAATAATCTGCCAGCTCACATTTGGCAGAGACCAGAAAGCAAACTCAGAGAAATAATTGCTGTTATCTGTTAGAGTCAATAAAACCTCTACAATTGCTCTGTTTGAGATAAGAGGTTGGTTCTCTCTCTGTGTGTTCCCCCTAAATGAAATCCCACTAAATGATTTAGATGTACACTCTAAGTATCTGCTATACATTACCACTCTAATCAGCTCAAGACAATTTCAGGCTCATGGAAGCATTGGATTAAATCTCCAAAAACAACTGACCAAAAATAGTTCAGGTATCTGTACTATTTTCTGAAGCCGCATTAAATTTCTGTACTTTAAGTGCTCAACTGATAAGTAAACTTTTTAAGGTGGCAGCACGTTAGAAGCATTTATTTCATCTTATAAAAATGAGTCAAACTTAAGGGACCAAGTTCTGCTTAGCAACAAGGGAATTTTTTTTTATTGTATTTTTTATTTTTTTTATCGTTTCCTTCTTTTTCTCTACAAGGCACCCAGTATCTTAAGAGGCCCTCAGCTCCAGTACCTGGCTCCCCCTATGCACACCTTTAAATCACACCCAGGATAGTTGCCTTGTCAAAGCTCCCTCAGTAAGCCAGGCATCTGAGAAACATTAAAACACTTCCACATGCAAGCCTGAGCCTCCCACAGGGCAACGAGAAGGAGCAGAGCCTTTCTCTCAGGCCCAGCATCCGGGGAGGATACTGCTCAGTACCGCTTGGAAAGTCCCAGCTCGGACAGCGGTGGTTAATATTTTAATAGCCTATGGCTGAAGCAGTTATCATCCAAGTGTATTCTTGTTGGTGGATTTAAAAAACCCACTCTCACTCCCTCTCTCTCTCTCTCTCTCTCTCTTCTTCTTCTTCTTCTTCTTCTTCTTCTTTCTCACAGTTAAGAACCCGATTTGAGTTTTTAATTATTCTTTTTTGAATTCCCCAACCAGCTCTCCTCTGTTCTTTTTCATTTGTGCTGTGCAGTTTCTCCAAGACTCGCACCCAGGGAATCCCTGGCGGTGTCCTACTTAACTTTTCACTTTCCTTTCCTGTGATTTGTTCTTTTTATTTTTCCAGTTTGGAGGGACTCTCACTGTTCAATCCGCAGCTTTTCTCCAAACACCTGTGTTTATATTGATCAGTCATCTGTTTTCTCCCTTTTTGGAACTAAAGGAAAGACTTGTCAGTACGGGTAAAAGTGATCAAATCCCCTGAAGAAGGCAAAGCTATGCATTAACTTGGGAGCACTTTGGACTAAAATGATGCACCAGAATCATTTCAGTCACTGAACTGGTCTCCTAACACAATTTTGCAGTGACTTTTGTTTTTTTTCCTCCGCATGTAAAAGTCCCACAATAGAAGGCTTTTTGATTTAAAAAAACTTATAAAAAAGAGGAGGACAACCAGGTAAAATGAGTGGAATAAAAATATGTGCACCTTTGTGAATAGGCACTTACATGTGTGTGTTCATGAGTATATTTGCATATGTTTGCATGTGAACATTTGTGTCCATGCAAATGCAGGTCCACAGGTCCTTTTCTTGTGCGTTTGTGTGTGCGTGTTTGCGGCTGCTCTGAGCTCGCCGTCAGCACAGCCTGCAGGGAAGGGGCCGGGGTTACGGCATCAGCTGCAAGAAGGAATGAGAATGGCTGAGAGTCAGACAGACACTGCCGTGGGTTATTATGTTTGAGTCAGACCAAGCACTCCTGGGAGCTCTGAAAATATTGCTGTTACAGTTGTAACATTATCACAACAGAATAAATATAAGAGCGGGCCTGGGACACCCGTGGAATTTTATTTTATTTTTTTGAAATGAATATATGCACGAACCAAAACAAGTGCTGGAATAATTAATTAAATAAATCTCATCAGAGGCACTCCAATGCACGCTTAATTGAAGTGAGCTAAATGCGGCGAGTGCTTTCAAAATTGAGAGGATGGGTCAATCCGAACCTCTGCACCTCCATAATGAAAGAGAAAAAGGAAGATAATAGCACACATAACCTCGAGCAATTAAAGGGCTCTAGAATGTGGTGAACAAGCTTTGCCCTCTTGGACACTGTTGACCCACGGTGCCCAACAAAGCCCCCTGGGAAATAAGCACTTATTAAAAATGGAGGAACAGCCACAATCCCACTGAGGCTGTAATATACTATAGAGTAATTTAATTCTACTTACATGTATCACTTCAGCTTCTCTGCAGAGTACGAAGCAATTCAGCATTTCATTTGACAAAATATGACCTGTCAAGAGACTGAATAATAACACAGTTAGATCAGATGTGTGGCCACATCGCACACAGTTCCACAAAAAGGTTTTGCCGTTCGTGGAGATAGCATCTCGATATAATTGTCATTTCCTGCACTCTCATGAAACACACCGCGTGTTCCTATGAAAAACATGAAAAATTCTCATCTACTTAAGGGATTATTTTGAAAGTCTCTCTTTCTCCCCTCCAACAGACTGATGAAACACACTTCCATGCTTGATTTGATCATTCTTCATAAAGGAGAAGAGGAAAAAAAAAAAAAGTATACAGCGGAATCACAAGTCCTGGCATGGGTTTGGGAATATTGGTTGTACCCTTCTCAGGAGTCAGGAAAATCCCTTTGGTATGGTTGCTCTTTCTTTGTGTTGTGTAGCTTCATCGCAAATAAACATACTGTCTGTTATTGTTTTCCCATAAGAACTTCAGAGTTAAAAAGTATATATTTTTTTCTTTTTGCTCTTCACAATGAAATACAGGTCAGTGTCCTACATAAGTTTTCTGCAGTTTTGGAAACATTTTGAGCGGCATTTGCAAAGTTTGTCTTTTTTTGCAAATTTTCAGAATTGAATAAGAAGAATTTCCGTTGCTGTAATGGTTCTTTTAATTGACCCTGTTTGATTAAAAGAAATAAGAAATCATTGTTATAAAAATATGAGTTTCAATATGAGTGTGGGGAAGAAAAAAAAAAGGATATCAAATGCAACCATAAATAAAACAACTGCTGTAGGGGAACAATTTAGGATGTCTGATTTTCTCTGTGGGTGTTGAGATGAATAAAAAAAGACCCTTCTTGAGCATGCATGTGTGGTTGTCTTTGGGAGAGCGGCCATGCCCCGTGGACAGATAAAGAAGTGATAGGACACCGGGGGATAGGGCAAGGACACGTGGCGGTCCGCCCCTGGTCATTGGTGACAAGAGCAGGGGGATGTTAAACACACACTCTGGGCTGACTCTACACTTTGATTTAGCGTTTTTGCCTAATGTTGCAAAGGGGGGTTACAGAGGCCCACTGGAGATGGGATCAGCAGATCTCACCGACTGTCGTCATAAAGAGGCCTGTAGAGGGCTTCAACCTCGACTCTTATCTGAGGCACGAGCCGAGCTGAGCGAGCACGAGAGTGAGAAGAAAAAAGAAAATAAAAGAGGGATGGTCCACAGAGCGGAGAGAACAATACACAAAGGGCATTTAATGATTCCATATTGATGCTTCGTAAATAGCTTAATTTGTCTGAAGACTGTGCTGTGGTGAAAACTGTATTGACTCAAAACACACGATTTAATACGTATTAATATTGGATGAGGAGCTCATTAATGGATGCATCAAACAAACTGCAATATTGTAACATAAATAGATTGAGGGTTTTAAGAATTTATGGAGTAATTGTTTAGTTTTCTGCACTTCCCTTTATTACACATCAAACTTATGGCCATCACAATCTCGTACTATAGATGCAGGTAAATATTCCCCCGTTTTTTTCCAGCCAGTTACTCTCACTGTGGGCTGGGAGCTGATCTCTGCTCCAGACACTTTCAAGTCTACTTATTGCAGCCTACACGGGGCTTCACAGGCTGTTTCATGCTCTTATGGAAAACAGGCCTTTGAAATCCCTCAGCAGCCCAATCTTAATCTCATTTGTGAATATGAGCCGAGCCACGACAGGACCAGGAACATCCTCGTCTTCCTAAAGCACCGTTTCATTTGTCAGGAGATTTGGGGCGGTTGACACCAGAGGAGTGATTTAATTGATTTTAATCACACACCTGAGATAGGGAGAGCGAGGGGGCTGCCCTCAACAATTATTCAGAGGGCCCGTCCTGGTCTGTATCTCAGCTTTCAGCCCTCTGTTTGTTTTGAGACATCAGCATTTTGATGGATAGGACTTAGATTATGAACTTATAAAAGCAGTCTGGAATTTCAAATGTGACCTTGGACTTAATATGCCAATAGGAGGAATAAAACCATTGTTTGTCAGAGAAAAGCGAACCAGAATCTTGCGTACTTTGGTGCAAAAGCTTTTCCCAAGAAGCGGCATGCAATATGGATTTTTTATTATTACCAAATGTTACTGTCAGCTCCCTGACAACGTTGACTTATTATCTGCAGCTGACTGTCTACTCAATGTTTAACGGACACACACTGTGAAAATGTTCCACAGGCAAAGCTCGACTTTGTACCACTTAAAGATGAATTTTTCCCTTTTGCCTCCTCAGGAAGTTGGAGCTTTCTCTCTTCCCTTGGCATACCACAGTAATTTGTTATGAAAATCTAGACCAAAAGCAGAGGGGGAAAGCAGGACTGCGTTGTTACAAGCCATTAGCTGAGAAAAAGCTGTTTGGTGAACATTATAATGCAAACCAACAGAAGAAAAAAAAAAGAGTAAGACAGCCTGGGGAGAGAGATTTAAATATGTAATAAACTAATATTTCATTTATTTCCCTCACATGGGAACCTGACCATTTAGCTGCAGCATACTCAGATCAGAACCCTTCTCCTTTAATGAGTGAGGGCAACAATTATACAAATGTTGGAAAGTATTTGAAAACAAATCTGAAGTGGAAAACATTTCAATACACAAGTCATTTTTGGTGCCATATCTTGTTTATTTGTGTTTTTTTGTGCATTTCTAATTTCTTAATCTCTGTGAGATTCCAAATTAAGCTTTGTTTGCAAAACTGTAGTGGAAAAAAAAAAAAAAAAGTTCCAGAAATGTGTTTTGCACTGTATTTCTTCGATTTTCTTTTCCCCTCATTCCTTCATTCACAGCATCTTCTTCTCCCGGTTATGGATGTGCGGTGGAAAGCTGTGTTTTTATTATCTGATTTTGCCCTGTCTTTTTCTGCTCCGTGTAGAATACAATGGCATTCATTCTTGATGAGGTTGCTGTCACTTTTAATTTCTGTTAGGTCGGCTAAAATGAATGACAGTCGGCCTTGTAATAAATATAACATGCGCCGCATGAATTTTTCAGAGAACAAGAATGGGAGGCTCCCCGTTACTAATTCCTTTTCAAATGTTTAGATTTATGGCTTTCTCAATGAGTGCATCTTTTTCAAACTTTGTGGCAGAAATATATTTCCATCTCATTAATGAGCAATTAAGGAAAAGAGGAGTGTACAGGGAGAATCTTCACACTAAAGGAGAGATTTTTTGGAATAATCTAAGTGGCAGTGCATTTTAGTTCATGTATATAAATGTTTTGTACTTACATAATTGCTTATTTAAGGTATTTCTATTTTTTTTTATTATTTCTGAGGAGGTAAATGTTGCAGCACTGTTTATACACTTGAACAGATATGGGTGTGTGTGTGTGTGTGTGATGTGTACGAGAACCCCCGCCTCCCTAGATAGATTCTAATTACTGTTGACTCTTATCCCTGAGTTTGCACTGTTCCTGCTGTCTGTATATCATCACTGACAGGTCTGCTCAACTAACCCTCCGAAAGAAGCCTCGGCATCACCTCAGCTTGTAGCTACATCAGCAAAAAAATAAAATAAAATAAAAAAGTCAGGACATAATGGTGCTTCTCATTCAACGTTTTCAAGCCAAAGTGAGAGTAATGATGGTTCTCTAATAAGCCCTTTATCAGCTATCTTTGTACTTTGTTAGGCAGGAAACCCACTCCAGTAGTAGTTTTATCATAATGAATTAGTTTGTGTTGAGTCCCTGCTTTGTGGCAGAAAAAAAAAAAACAGATTTAAAAAAATGAGAGCGATGAAAACGTTTGGATATGCTCAAAAGGAGTCCTTTCTCAAAGGCAGTGCATCCTCAAAGAAGTTGGGAAATCTCATATTCTTTTTAATGTCTGGAAAGATGTTGAAGATATGAGCTGCTGTATGTCCTTGTAGTGGTTCCATCGTGATGATGTATACAATGGTCCATATTGGCCACTGGGCACCACCAAACAGCAAAATAAAAGTGACATATTGGACATTAAAAAAGCTCATTCTCATTGTTTCAGGGGACTTTAGTTAAAGAAATTACACTAACAGCTTGTCAGCACTAAAACATCTGCATCATGTAGAAGTTGACATTCATGGTTTTATTTTCATTAAGTAAAAAAAAATAAATTAAAGTAATGTAAATGTGTGTATAATACAAATATATACTTTGGAAGCTGCAATTATGGCTTCTGGCTATGCAGTAGGAAAGGCAACTCTGACTTTGATTTTTATGCTTTTTTATTTTTTTATTTTTTTACTTTTAGCTGTACATGGACAACAACTGATATAATGTTAGAAATCTGCTTGTTATACGATGTGATTAATTTTACTTCTAATGGCTGTAAAAATCCATTAAGCATAAATTTTTAGACAGCGGAAACTAATAAGAAGGACTAAATCATTGGCAATCCCATTTCCATTCTGGATCTTCATGGAGCAAATGTCATTCATATTTTAGCCCTTATTAGGGCAGGTCTGCTTCTGGGTCTCTGAATTATAGTTTCAGGATTTCCACTCATCTTGAAAGACAAAAATCATTTGAATTCCAAAGATGGCAGACGTTGACAGAGGAGAGACAGAAAATATATATAAATCCAGAGATACGTTTTCTTCTGGGCTTTTTTTTAATGAGGTAAAATCCCCACTTCTTGGCATTTCCCTGCCTAATTGATGATTATGTTGTTACACAGTAGAAGCGCTTCCTTCTCTCCTCCCAGTCATTATGATATGGACAGGCAGCTCTTAAAGCTTCAAAGGCAGAATGGAGTGATTTAAGCTCAATTCAGCCATTGCCTGGCCCACAGGTAAAAACCCTTGTAAACAGTGAATGCTAATCTCTAATTAGCCCTTTGGCTGAATCACACAATTTCTGTTTGAGCTGACCGCTGTTACGGTCCTGCTTAAGGGCATGTTGTATCTCTTTTGACGGCCCAATTAGAAATTCAGCAGCAGAACCATAAGGCAACCTCGTCATGAATATTTAAAAAGACTGCCACAGACGAGCATGAAGGGGGCACTGAACCACATGTCATGGAGGGAATATTCGGCAAGTAACCACAATCAATAGCCTCTTGATGTTCCTCGCATTAACGTGATGATTGCTGTTTTTCTTGGGCCTGTAATAGAGGGAGACTACAGGTCAGGGTGACGAGGGGGTGAAAGTAATAAGGGGCTGGGTTCACACCACTGAGTGTCCAAATTAAATCTCCAGTGGACATGATCCTATCTGACTCAAAACATAGCAGACACTCAGGAATCAAACTCTAGCCTCAGTGGTTCAACTCAATCTGAAAGGACTGGCAGGTCTGTGCCACTGCCACGGAATAATTAGGCTACTGTCCTTCACAATATGTCAGGCTAACTGACTGAGGAAATGCTGCATGCTCTCGCTGCACTTTCATTCCATGGCTGTATGGTGAAGACTGAATATAGAGGCAACTCATGTGCTGACTCAGTATTGTACAGGACATTGTGCAACATATAGCGTGTCAAATGCAGACATGTCACAAAGGGCAACAAAGCTGTTCCACAATTATTGCAGCGCAGGTACAGCGTTCTGCACCACATATTGGCAGGTGAGACGTCAGTCTGTTTCTTTAGTGTGTCTCGTCAACTTTCGTTTCTTTTCACAGATCTCTTTGTGATAATTTATTTCTGCATGCACCGGGCATTTATTTATTTATTTTTTTTAAAGACAGAGAATGTGTATTAGAGAATAATGGGCTTTTATTTCCTGTTTCTACAATGATTACAATGCAAGTGTCAGATAGAGGTTGGGTGTTATGTGGTTAATTGGTGATTTAATGCACTACCTGCAACACCTAAAATTGAATCTTCGTTTTCAATAACACTGTAAAACAGCATGCTACCTTCCATAATTATTTCCGTGAATATGAAAAGTGCCTATTTAAACTTTATTCAACCTCACCTGTTCTTCAGCATGCAGAGCTGTGAAATAGCTTCCAGAGCCAAACACAACTTATTGCAATGCATTAGCAGGATTTTGTTGCCTGTCACTGAATTACAGTAGTTTTAAACACCTTTCTCTGGTATTCAGGGTAAACTATTTCTTCAAGCTTGGGGGCAATTGAATAAATTACTGTTAATCATCATTTTATTTTCCTGGAGTTCTGTATGTTAGCTGTGCGCATTTAGGAAACACCCAGAAACTTGGCTTGTCTTTGCTCCAGAGATGGATGTTTGCAGGTTTCCTCAACACATGTACAGTATCCTGACTGCATGGTCACAGATAAGAGTGAGCCTTTGCTTTGAGCATGAGGGCATCATTTGGTTGAGTACAAAACAAGTGTAAAGCCCTCACCCTCCACTCACTTACCCCATATCACTCCAGGCAAATTGTTTTTACTCTGGACCCCACGACAGCAACTAAAGACCCACCTGCTCATCCAATAACAGCAAATCAAATCACATAGGCTTTCTTTTCTTGGTTTCAAAGGGACATTCTCTAAGTTGATTCTTTTCATTAAATTTCTGCAAAGGGATAGACACACACATACGCACACACATACACACACTCGCCCTTTATCTGCTCGTGAGAGTGGGGGAAGAAACAGAGGATTATCGATTTGCACTCAAACAGTGGGCCAACCTAAAAAGCCCCAATGAATTGTCACTCATTATTGAAATTATCAGGCACTAATTAAACTGGCAACCCTAAGCCCCCTGGGCTGTGCTCATCTCCAACTGAATTTCAGTTCCTCAGACAGTAATAGGGAGGCAGCATTAGCTGCTACTGGATGCTAATGAGACCTGGAAGCTGTCTCTCCCTCTTAGGGTTTCACAAAAGCAACTGCTGAATGTGAACCACAACTACAGTGCAGCACTGTTTGTGAGCACTTGATTGGCAGAATGAGAGGGAGAGAGGGAAAGAGAGATTTAGGCTGGCGACTGTACGAAACTAGATGCTCCTCCGAGTACAGCATCAACACTTACATTCAGCAATCATTTTTGTACATGGATTTGAAAGATTTGAGGCTTTCACACATAATACCTCCCCCTCACTAGCTGCGCTGCATATTTCCACCTCGCTCTGTATCTCTTACAGCTGCTGCTGCACTGAAGTTGTTGACTTACTCCTCGTGCGCTCTTTGCTTCTCCTCTATGCGAATCAACAGACATGGTACCAGTGAGAGCCTGACTGACTTTATCACATGGTACACAGCTTGTTAATAACTTCCTCTGACAATTCCTCCTCATCTTTGCTGATGACCAGAGGGACAGCCGTGATTGTCATGTTTGTAGGGAAGAAAGAATCTAAACAATGATGTCACGTCAGCCTCTCTATTAAAAGACTTCATATTTTGAGCGGCATAATTAATACTCTTGGGCACATCGCTTCCAAGTTGGCACTCCAGGCAAAGGGCTGCCACTCACCTGATAATTATTTTTGGAAATGGAGCCCAAATTACAGTGATTGACAAATGCAACAAAGCAGAGACAGCCTCGAGCATTTATGAAGAAAGAAACGGGAAAATAGTTAAGTGGTTAATACACTTTCACAGTAGATTTAAAGTTTAAATCACTTGTCCTTTCATGTCTCAGATGGAACTTGGGCTTGGGTCAATTTTTTTAGCCTGCAAATCCTCTTGAAGCAGCACTAAAAGCCTCTGAAGGAATTATAAAATACTTATTAATTTATTTTTTTGCAAGTCAGTGTACCTAAAATATGATTTCTTTAACTTTAGTCTTCTGCTCAGCTATATTCAGCCCAGCATTAAATCACTATCATGTGCCACAGAGCGCTTCACAAATCACAGTAAGCAATTTGTAGAAATCCAAATGTGTCCTCACCTCACAGTTTCCTGAAAAAAAAAGACAAACAGTTGTTAGCCCGTCGGGTTACATCTATTAGATATTGGTTAGAGGAAAAACAGCATGCCTCGATTCTTTTTACACCTCTCTCTAAGCGTAAATCAGCCACTCTGTCATTCCACTCGAATGAGTGGGGGAGGAATTATGTCAAGTTATTTGTTTTGTACCAAAATGAAATATTTATCGGGAGTGAACACCTACCAGGAACAGACGATAGGCCAGGGTGCTTCATCTTCTCAGACTCATATTTGGCTTCCACCTCCGCAAAGGCCAAAGTACGTCCTGAGGGTTTTCAGTGATTCAGGGAAGTCCGCTAGCTTTGAATCCACATTTCAAAGCCCATGTTGAACTGAAAGACCATGCTGGAACTGGAGGGAGACATGTGTACACACACTCTAGCCAATTATGTGATGATCTCCCCGATTTCCCCCTGTGTTTGATGGCTACAAGATACATAACTTTGCGCTTCCTTCTTTTTCCATGTTTTCATATTGGCTCGGAAACACAATTTAGCATTTCTATGATGAAACTTGGAGGACACAGTGGCTGATTTATGTCTTTGTGGTCGGGAAGTTTTCCACTTAAACATTAGGCTGTGGGGGAAACGTTCAGTTAGAGTGCGCTCATCAGGAGTTATTTTGTTTTCCTTCACAACACACAGAACACACATCATTTGCCATAATTTAAGCTTGAAATACTGGTTTTGGGGAGGAAAACAGAAAGATTGATGGGAAACTAAAAACGTGAAGGTGGAAATCTTAGGTCGTCCAAGTAAAATCAAATTTTAGGTCTATTTAACAGAAACAACTTTGACAGAAAAACCATGACATGCCTGTGCGGTTTGCACTCAAAACAAATTCCTTCACATCAGACCTCATTGGAAAAATTGCTTCTCACAGTGAGCGGCAGCAGCATGGTAGAAAAGGAAGTATTATATGCTTATACTCCAAGTGGACCACTTAAACAGCTGTATTATTGATAGAGGCAATAATCTGCTCTACATCCTTTGGTTCGTCATTAAACATGCTTCAACAACAGCTTCCACTCTCCCTCTTTGCTGGGAAATCCATTACAAACGCAGAATGCTAAATGCATTAACAGAAAAAGGTCGGAAAGCAAAAGGAGAAAATCACTGTACCTTTGTCCAAACCCATTACAACACTGACCCCTCTGACTTCAAAGCAACAATGATTGAGTTGGTGTCATCACAAGCCCAGACTTCTCTGCCAGAAGACCTACCTGGAAAACTCCTTTTCCAACCATGCTCTTATTTGATCATGTATACGGGTGACGTGTGTCAAACCAGGTTATTCCCACAGTTAATATTCTTTCATAACCTGCCATGTGAGCTGAACTTGATTATTTTGGCACCTGGGCAAACAGCTTCAGCTTTCAGATGGTGCATACAGTATCAGAGTTCCTGGTCACAAGGGTGATCCGTTCGCTGAAAAGGCATGGCTCTGGCAAAAAGACTCAGCACCTTGGAATAATGAAGCCAGCCCCACTCTGTGAGCATAGGCAGACCAGGTTACATTAGAAATGCATGGAGGCCAATAGGTGACTACCTTAGCTCTGCTCCAACCCATTTATATTCCATAAACTGATATCAAAGCAGCAAAATGTTTTGGAGAGGAGGAAAAGCAGCGAATGGAGAGTTGTATTGAAATGTCTCTGTATCAACAAAACATGCAAAAATTGCTGTCAAGAAGCACTGGGCATGTGAAAACGTTACCACAGAAGGCAAGAGGCGTTTCTTTGGAAGCCTCAACTATGGCTTGGATAAAGGCTGGCTTAGATAATGAATCTTTCCTTTCACAACACTTAAAAAAGCACTGTGATTTTTGCTTTGCTGTCTCATTACCAGTGTCCACTTGGCAGAAGCCCGAGACAACGCTGCCTAGAATTAAGGCCTGAACCTGGGCAACTTTCCTGCTGTCCACCCACCCTCTCTGCTTTTCTTTCTCTCGGAGACTTGGTGCTTACTTAATCATGATTAATCGCTGCCTGGATAATCAGATACAACATCAAAAGGTTGGAGATGACAGTCCAAGGACGCTTGGGAGGAAACAAGGTACACCAGGCATTCATTAGCTTTGGCATGGCAGTCATACATTAGCCCATAGCCCTTTATTGTCCTAATTAGGCTGGAGTAGGGTTGCTAGCATTAACATTACCAATATTATAAATCCACATGCACCAGTGTTTCTTCTTAAGTTTTGACCACATAGTCTAAAGTACACATGAAATACCCTTTACATCATGTGTGCTAATATTATTTTATTGTCTTCTACTATCTGCCCAGGTGGCAGCCCGTCCATATAGTATATTTATGTTAGCTCACATCCGACCACAAAGCTGGGCATTGTTTCTGATTTACCATCACTTGCTCAGGACAAACATAAGACAGGCTTCCCCTTCCTCCATTATTTTACTCATCTCACTTCACACTGTGAGGTGCAACTTGTACTGTATATTTCATTTCTTTTCTTTTTTTTCCCCTACTCTCCCTTGTTTTAAGTCTCCCTGGATGAAGCCTGGCTTGCAGTGCACCATTTTCCCAGCTACAGTAGCAGTGGTGCTGGGCCCTGTTCAACCCCATTATTTCTGGGAGCCAAATTCCCATGGTCCCAAGAACAGGCGTGCCAGCTCTGCCGTCTTGGCTCTCTTCCCTGGTATTGTTTCCTTTGTTACATCCAGAGCTGCATTTCAGCCCGTTAATGTTTGCGCTGGGAGGTCCGAATTCCCAGTGTTCAGCTTTAGAAAAGGTAACTTGAAGTTCAGAATGCAATCACTTTTTTTCTTCCTCAAATTATGTCTTTTTCTCTTTTATTTCTCCTATTTTTATTGTTTGTTGTTATATGTGGTATTATAGGCTCCACTGGAGTAAGAACACCGTAAACTTGCTAATATACAATTCTTCCACCAAGGATTTCAATAAAATCCATTCCCTGTAAGTCAGTTTAGGTCTTACGTTCAATTAAAAAGTTTTTTTTTTTTTTTCTGACAATGTTGGAATCAATGTAAATATGAACTGTCTACATTATTTTATAACCATCTGTACAACATCTCCGCCTTTAATTCTAACATTTTTACAAGATTGATCGCCAAAGAGTGGTTATTAACTTTTCTAAGCGAGATTCTGTATTCAAGCTTGATGGCATTTCCCAATCTGTAATCCATTTTATCACCCATCATTCCAGCCTTAGCACCTTAACTCCTTTTCTCTGATGTCAACTCATGTAGCCACGGTGGCAGCTCACACATGGGATTAAATGCAGAGTTTGTTGGCTCAGCGCAGCATGGAGGGAGCATTTCTGACGGATGTTGGCTGTTCCACTCCGAGCCACAGCACTTGTCTCCCAGAGCGCAGACACGACAGTGTCAGGTAATTCTCCGAGGAAGCGCCATACGCCCCTGCAGAGAGCAGTGGGGGAGCCTGTATCACATCTCAGGAGTTGTAATAGCAGCTTTGAAGACTTCAGTCCACTAATCCCACATCATGTGATCATGTGTCTAATAGACCGCTTCCTAATTCACAGCATTGTGGGGGATTTTTTAGCTGTCACTTGCGCAGGCAGAGGTTTACAGTGGGAGAGTGTTATGTTTTGTGAAAATAAATGTAAGAGACTCCTGGAGCTACACTTGGATGCACACTCACACGTGTCCACTTACACATACACACACCCGTGCGCGCACACACACGCACACAAGTACAAAGAATTGAAAAAGCACAGGCATATCTTTTTGTTACATTTTTAACAGTTAACAGCAGAAGTAAAACCAGAAATCATTTCATGTGTCTAAAGTCATCAGATTTACGGTCCACTGTGAAATAAAATGATCAACAAAGAGTTCCCTTTGTGTGGCACTAAAGCTCTTCCTTAATAAACAGTTAACAGAATTTATATTAGGTTGGCCTATGATCAATAATTGTATCTCTGGTGACTCTGCAGACAGTCTGATCATACATCACAGAGAAATATTTCTTGCAAGAAATTTGAATCAAATACCTTGAAGACTAGTCTCATACAGTAGAAATTGTCTATTCCATAGTCATAAGCTGTCAAATCTTAGAAAAGAGAAAAATGCAACAAGACCCTCTGAGTATAGTGTGTGATCGTTGCTGAGGCCCAGGTCTGCTGAGGCTTTGTGTGACATTTTTAAGTCCTTTTTTTTTTTTGAATGATTATCTCCGAGGTACTATGCACATTAAATGGCTGAGTTAACCTTAACACATGTAAAACCATTACGCCTATTGATGACAGCAGTGTGTAATCCTGCTTTGCAGTTTGATATTGACACTCATGATCAAATGCTAAGCTCTGCTAGCAGATAGGTTGTCCCTCTCTGGGGGAATGAGAGACAGGCAAATGAAGCAGCACCAGATTGATGAGAAATGAGTGCTCTGTAAATTGTGTGTTTGTGTGTGAGTGTGGGTGGTTGGGTGTAGCAGAGATGGATGTGTGTGTGTGTGTACTCTTCTTCTGTAAGGGATACTGCAAAGCCAATCAATTAATACTTAAAGTGGAACCAATTCTTGTTTCACTTGGGAACTTACTGAGGGCTTTGCCCCTTCATTTTAATACCGAGGTCTGCATTCCTAATTATGAACAGTGCAAATGGATGTTAAGCCATGCCAAATTAAATCTTAGTTCATTAGATATAAGCTCTTTAAAGATTGAAGGAAAATATTTGAATTTTTAAAAAGTTTCAATGTGCAGTGTCCCATTTTTAATGAGGGCATTGCAATGTGAGGCAATGAAAAAAAAAACGGAGGGGAAATGTCTTTGTGTGGAGGAATAATCTAACCAATATGAAATATTAAGTCTCTGTTTTACCCAGTGTTTCTCCTCAGGCTGCAGTGTTAGGCTGGATAATAGAGGATTTTTTTCTTTGGTGAAGTTCTGCTTTGAATGAAATACAGAGGTGCATGAAGGGGAAGCTGAACTGTCTAGAGGCAACTGGAGCTCTGAATTACACTGTAAATATATTCATTATTCCAAAAACAAAACAAAAAAAATGCATTGTTGACAGATGTCAGTTTCATCATTAGAAAGTATGCCGAGCTGAGCAGTAAATAACTAAACTCTTTTCATTTTCTGCAAGAAAATTCACAAAACTTCACATTCTTAATTTTTAAAAATGTTTACTCTCCAGATGAACAGTGTTATTATGTCGGCCTGATCTATATTGGATGTACGCGCTTATAACAAGCTCGTGCTTCGCAGAAAAGCGCTGTTGCACTGCTTACCTGTAGCTCCTAATGTGTTCTGGGCTCAGCTTGCAATGGAGAAAGCAGATGTTCAGTGTGGCAGCACCTACTTGCTGCCTGTTTAACTACTTTCTCACACTACATGGGGAGACTAATGAAAATCTATAGGAAATTTCACACCAGTGCTATTAAGGGAAATTTTCATTGCAGTTGCTACCTTCTGACTACATCATCAAAAGTGCATAATGTAACACACTGTTTGCATTATGGATTAGCCTATCTTTAACGCTGTCTCGTTCTGTTCTTTGCCGTGATAAACTTTTATTTGTTTGTCATTGACTGTCTTACAGAGACAGATTTAATTCTAAAATGGGAAACACAGAGGCCCTGGTGTCGTAAGAGGTTTACACAGTGTCCATTGTGTAACAGCTGTAAAACACAGACCAAATTATTATTAACTCCACATGCTGCGCTGCCTCTGCCTCTGATAAAGTGGAATCCCAGAACAACCTTTGGATTTTGGCCAATAACCTTGGAGGAAGATGGTGATTGAAAACAGTAGTCTGAATCCAGGTCAGTCATTATGTCTACATGGCTCAAATAAAGATACAAGACTAAGCTGAGGTTATGGTGATGCTTTTGTAGAAAAGGAAAGAAAATGGGGATGTAAAATAGAAGCCAAAATCCAGTTATCCATAAAAGTTCAAAAGAAAGAATTGCCACTTTTTTGGCCTGGTGATATATTTTTTTAACTCCTGCCTTTATAATTTCACAATTCCTTGCTTTGTTGATTCGCACTTTACCTTTTGGGACAGGAGGAAATGTCGAATTTGCTCTAGTATCTTTTAGCTATGATATGACACCCAAAACCCAGAAGTGACTGTGCCTCTTTCCCCGCAGGAGAAACAAGGAAGATGATTTGTTGAGGGGCCCCAGGGAATGCATGCACCTTGAAAACAGGTGGCGCAACATCGCAATGCAGCGTGCCTTCAGGGAATATTTGTAGATATTCAGGAAATGCACAAAAACAAAACATTTCCTTCTAACAGAAGCAAAAAGCCACCTTAGATACAGCGCAGACTAAAGAGGTGATTATTTCCCATCCTGCCATGTTTCCTCTAATGTCAGTCTGGAACGATTTTATTTCTGTTTTTTTTTTGTTTTTTTTTCAAAGTGAGAGTTTTTCATCAAGAAGAATGCTTGTTATGACTTTGGCTCTCATATTTTTAACACAGTAAATGTGCAGCAATATGTTGCTCGTCTCGTCAACTCTCACCAACTGAGTCACTCACAGCTGAGTGAGATAGGTCAGCAGGAACAATTTCTTCATTTTGACAAATCACCCCAAAATGTATTAGCAGAGAGGCCAACTGTCAATCCAGCTGCCCAAAGGTCCTTACAGGGCCTTTTGGTGGGTCTGAAAAATGATATAATCAGCCCGTCCTTCCTTCTTACCACAGCTCCATCCATCCTCTCTAAAGGCCCAGTCCCCTTGGCCTCGCTCTGGATCAAGTCCCCATAAGGCCCCCTGACCCCGTTAGAGGCGCATGATGGGCGGCCCTGTCACTTCAAATGGCTGCCCAGGTCCGGTCTGAGAGCAACCCCTCACTGTGAGTAAACCTCCACGTTATTTCTGTTTTATAGGCTGCGGGCAGATAACTGTGCGGAATGGATGTGGACAACTTAGTTATTGTCACTCTGAGCGAGGCAGGGAATGTCGTTACTGGGCTGCGAATGGGACTTGATTGAAAGGTATGAAAAGTTATGTTGTGTAGTTTTGCAGAATGAGAAAAGTAAGGCACATTTCTTACACCAGATAACGTGGGAAGTCTGGCTGCCACCGAATTGTCTGTTACACATTGCAGCACATGCGGAATTACATATTTGGCCACAGCTTACCAAAGACATTGTTCAAAGGAGTTATTTAAATTTCAAGAAAGATGAAGGACTCATATATGATGTGTATTTTCACTTCTGGAGATCTGCGCCTTTGATGGCAAGGGGGAAGACGTGAGTTTGTTATTGAAGTAAAGAATAATAAGGCCACTGCGTGTTGGCCGTCTCTCCCTGTACAAAGACCTCAATATGAATCCAATGCACTATGTATGCCCCTTAGAACAAGTAGGAATACAGGAAAGCATATGGCTTTTGATCCTGCTTTCCTTCTGTTGTCTTTCATCTGACCCATCCTCCAAAATTGTCACTAGAACTCATGTAGAAGACGAAGCAGAGATCTAATATAACCCTCAGGGGCCACACTATGTTTTTTTTCTCCTCTCTCTCTCTTTCTCACTTCCAGTTTTGGAATGCTTCTGGACATTTTTAGTCATTAACTTGCAGAAGACAGCGCCTTAAGTGTTGAAATCCTGCCACTATGTACATTGTGGACCAAGTGGGTATAAAGTGAAACATAAAACACAATTCCAGTTTGGATTCTAACATTTTTGTTACCTTTAGAAAACAACCCTTTCCATGAGTAAACTGTGCTCGGCTGTTTGAAGAGGTGCCAGGTTAGCCTTAGTTTTAGCTCCGCAGCCTTCCCCTCAGAGGTAGTGGGAGAGTGTGTTCTCCGAAGTCTCTGCATGGTGAAGATGTCAGCGAATTACACACTGTGAACAACTGATTGAGGCTATGAAGAGGAGGGCATACCAACAGATTATATGTTTGGTTTGGAGCCGATCCGCTGAACATACATTTTTCTCCCACATAAATTTTTCCTGTCCGCCCTCCACAGCAGTGTATTCTCTCCCCTCCTCCCCTTCAACATAGCAGCCGTTATTTCTCTGAATTCAGCATTTCGACTTTATAAATTTTATCCATTTCACCTAAGCGTAGCATTTATAATCAGGAACATGAGTTTATGTGTACCGTAAATGATGCATTTGAAGGTTTTAGTGTTTCCACACCACAACCCCATGGTGGCTCTGCTAGTTAGGGAGTTTCCCACAAAGAATAGTTTTTGATCAGGGACATGGGGTTAGATTCCAGGTGGTTGCATGAATGAGTCTGTGAAACAAAGTATGCTTCCATTTCAGATTGAAAGGCAGTAAAAAAATAAATAAATTGTTGCTGTGAAAATGAATGCGAGCCTATTTGAAAGTTTGCCTCGGAACTTCTCAGCTGCTGACTCTGTCTCTATGTTTGTTTTGTCCATCAGAATTCCCATGATTTATCTCCCACACCCAAACACCAGCTTTCATTTTCAAATTCAACAACCCAAAAAAGCTATTATGCCAGTCTTCCATATCGATTTTTAAAGCAACTCCACCACTTCCAATGTAAAAACAAGGTATTCATATGATAATAACCATAATATGTCAAGTATCTCCAGCCATCAAAGATGCTAGTCTCAGTTTAATGATTCTGGGAAATTGAGGATTACCCTGGATATGAGAGCAAGCCTACAGTTTTCATATAGTGTGGGAGGTTGCAGGGCTCTGTATTAGTAATCACAGGGGAAAGCTGAGAGGTGGGAGAGAAAATCTGCTTCTTCTCTTCTCTCATTCATCATAGCAGTCCTCTGGTGAGGAAACATGGCAAATGGCCAAATGAATGCACTTCATAAAGCGCAAATGTCTCCTCTGATGTGCCTCTCACTGAGGATCTGGAGAGAGGGGGGGGGGGAGATTTCCACAGATATATTATTGTCAAACTCTGCTGCCCCCGCTTCCAAGTGTTATTATGATATTGTAGGAGATTTTACAATAAGATTTGGTGACTTCACTCGAGCAGTTACCATAACCATGTTACAATGATGGCAGCAGTTTTCAATACCCAACCTAAACTGAATGAAGCATATTGTCAGACTGGATGATGGGTTTTCTAAAAGAAGCACTCTTTTTTAATGTTTATGATGATGTAATTTAACAGGGTAATTTTAAGACAGCAATAAAATTCTCAAGTGCTACATAAGAGAGGTTATGAGTAGAACAGATGTAAGATAAGATATTGAAAGAGGAGTCAGTTTGCATCACATAGAATAAAATGGCCAGTGCCACAGGGAGGTGCTATGGATCTGTATCCTCTATTACAACCAGCACTTGCACTTTAGGAATATTACAAATAAAGAGATTTGAAATATTTTAACACAACATCTGAAAAACTTGTTTCAGTATTTACTTATTTTATTTGCTGCACCCATTTGCCAAATATCACAGCACAAAGACAGATATTTATTTTAAAACATGGTTTTAAAAAAAAGAAAATACACTGTAACTATTTAGTTTGCTTGTTTGACTTTTTGTACAAGCTAAATAATTAGGCTTATTTCTAATTTACAAAACACTCAAAATTATTAAAATAAAGTGGATTGCTTGACAATAATTATACATTTGATAAATGCATTTATTGCTCACAAGTAGATATAAACACAGCCTACACTTTCACTGTAATCTAAGAAAAATGTAGAAACTGTAGAAGGTTTGTTTTCTTTCCTGAAAATTAAATTTAGATCAAGTGAGTTGGAGATGCTTCTGAGTATTTACACTATAATAATTATTTTGTGCCAGCACCTGTTTTCACCACTGGTAAATTATTAAACAACTTTTGGAACATAATATACTAATAAGGGACCAACTTGGAGAAGCTGAACACAATTATCACTTTGCCAAATAATTATTAATTAGGAAATAAATATTTATTCTGCGACAGAACTGAGGTTCAAAATGAGGAGCGGTAAAATTTAAATTTAATAAAGGCTTTGAAGTAAAACCTCTACTGTTAAAAGTCTATAATTAAAAAAAATAATAATATAAAACTAAAAGCTGGGCATTTGTAACTGCAGGAAATAACTATTTAAATATAAACCAGATGACAAGAGTGCAGAGTTACCTGCAAGAATGCTCACATCTTGTGCATCTGCTTACTGTCTTTATGAAATTAGACCAATTATGGCTTTTTTACACACAGTCCCTTTGTATCACCGTATTAATTATAGTATTGATTCAACTTAACACCTAATGCCCAAAAAACATAAATCACATTTTCCTCTTAATTGTGTGTTTGAACTAATTAAAGGCAGAGCTGAGGCTGTTGTCTTTGGAAAAAAAAATAATTATGTGGAATTGTTATTTATTATTTATTCCCTGGGCTGTCACAGTGCAATACAAATGGTACTAAATTGTTTGTACATGCTTAAATATATATTTAAATGTTTCATTTATGAAGACATCAGATGTAGCGCTGTATTGTTTGTGTAATTCAGTTTATTCTTTTTTGCTATCTAAAATGAAATCTTTCAGAGGGAAATGATATGTCTGAGTTTTTGTTTTTTTTTTGTTTTTTTTCCAAATTGATGCCTCTTCAAAGTAGGTCTTCATTTAACAATTGCCCATTCCTAACAA
Organism: Kryptolebias marmoratus; assembly: GCF_001649575.2. Classification (NCBI taxonomy): domain Eukaryota; kingdom Metazoa; phylum Chordata; class Actinopteri; order Cyprinodontiformes; family Rivulidae; genus Kryptolebias; species Kryptolebias marmoratus. The sequence goes on along the minus strand of NC_051451.1, from coordinate 16,893,180 downwards.
TACTGTACAATTGCCAATCATGGCATTCGTACAGTATTGTGCTGCAGCTTTGTTTCATTCATCATGCCAACTTACACTTACATTTGGACATCTAAAGTGAGACTGTAAGGAAATGAGTAGCAGGAGAGGGCAAAGGAGGCGGGAGAAAGAGATCCAAGAAGGCTTGGCTTGTATAATTACACTCTCAAGATGGCATATTTACCATCTCTGCCAGAGAGGTCATGCCTTCTGTCGTAGTAAACGTAGTGGAGTATGAAAGAGCCAATTACAGCACACTGGGTGACCTTTTAACAACTATTACCACATCCCATCAACACATTATCATGATGGAGATTGTGATTCCACGAGAATTACAACATTATCCTGTCACATCGTGACCAAGACGGGCTTGTTGTGAGATGGTGGTGACAGCGCAGCTTTGAAGAATCAGCACAATAAGGGAGGACATGTGAAATGAGGGGAAAAAAAAGGAGAAAGAAAGATACGGAGGAAGGATGGTTAGAACAATGGCCCCGTACAGTACATTAGCTGGATGTCAAGCACCCGAGTCATTCCCAATGAAAAGCACAACAAATAAGACGTTGGCCTGTTTGTATTCATTATCAGTCAGCACATGCCCCGGCTCCTGCATTAAACATTAGACAGCCTCTGATGTCTGCTTAACAGTTTAATTCCCTCCCCGCCGCTCAGCCTGTCATAATAAACCCAGCGAAGCACACACAAAGTCAAATAAGAGTGTGAGGGGTCCTCCTTTGTGTGTATGTGTTTGTGTGTGTGGCTGTTTGTATGTGTGTTTGTGGCTGAGTGACATACAGATCATTCATAATAGCCCGTGCCCTCTATTGCCAGGCTTGCCTTCATTGTAGTTTATCTGATCACAGATTAAGTAGATCGCAGAGTGGCAGGCCCGTTTGCCCGTGATCTGTGAGTGTGTGTGTGTGTGTTTCTGAGAAAATATTATACATCAGTTTTACAAGTGCATTTATGAAAATGTGTGTATTGTTGTTTAGATGCATTTGAATGTGTTTGTATTTCTGTCACTGGTTTTCTTTTTTTTTCTGTTTGTTTGTTTTTTATTTATTTTTTTATTTTTTGTTGTTTTTTGCTTATGCGCTTCCTATCTCCCTGCCGCAGCCAGAGGTTGGCACGAACACCACATGGTCATAACAGTCTCCTTGAGAAGGAGACCAGCCTCTTAGGCTGGCAGCCTGGCAGCCTGGCACAAAGACTCCAATCTGAGTCAAAAAGGAGAAGACCAATGGGCACAAAAATCCCTATTCAAAAGAGATGATTGGATTAATTAGATAAATCCACTGTATCCAATGCAATTGTGTGTTGTCCAGAAATATGTTCATGTTATTGGTAAAGGTATGGCCTCTGACTTGAGCATTCACACAGTAACGCTGGCATAAGGGTGACCATCTGCTCCCTAATCTGAGAGCGCTGGAAATATGAGGTCCTTCACTTCCAATAAACATTTATATTATTAGATTTATTCCACTTTGATAATTTAATCCACTTATGAATTTACTCACTGTAGCTGGCTGCGCTAATCACTTGAAAACATTGCAACAAAAGCTGTCTCCTAATATTAATAAATCACAAGCAGTGGTGCACTGTAAATATGTTTCTGCAACATTATCAAAGAAGGGGAGGGTTTCTTTTATTCCTCTCACTCTGGGAAAATATTGTAATTACCCCTTGGCGTTGTAAGAGAGCAAAACAGTTTGGGCTTTCACTTTTTCATTACATTTGAAAAAGACATAAAATTTTGAAAAAAAAAAAAAAGTGCTGTCTATTATTCATATGCTAATGTGTACTCCCTGAAAAGGGTGTGACATTAGTAATTCAACACGTTACGACTATGTTTGGGGTCTTCTAATTTCCTGCTGAAAAGCCTTTATTTGTGTAGTAAACGAGAAAAGAGTGATACAATGCATGTATGTCTTTTAAAAGCCATGTTTAGCCGGCAGAATGTTAACTAAGGTAAGCAGTGTTGTTTTAGCCCCTCAGTAACCACGCCAATTATCTGTAAACTTATTTTTTTCGACTTCCATGCATACTTAATGCATCCCCAGTTTCCCTCTTGCCATCTGCCCCCCTCCTCTTCCACCACACCCCCATGCCCTNCTGGAATTTTTATGAGATAGGACAAAAATGGGCACTTCCCTTATTAACATCTCACAGTGGAAATCAAATATGCAAGGAAAGTAGTGTATCTACTAATTAGTGCTGAATTCATAATTACTGTGCTCATTGATGGAGATACATTTGAATACGTTCATTTCCTTAGGGAGAGAGGCAGGCTGTCCGGGATAGACTGAGAGAGAAAAAAAAAAAATCCCCTTCAGCCCCCCCTCTCCTCCATCTTCTTTTTTCTTTTGGAAATTAGGGATCCGTGGCACATGGCGATACTACCAGACTAAGATCCGAAGTGCCCGCAATTTTCTTCAGATATAATTAATCAAGTGAAGCATGTAACCTAATGAATGTGTTTGATATCCGCTCCTATTCAAATATGGGCTTTATCGCGATGTGTGCCGGAATTGCTTAGAGCTATGCACAGACAGTGACATTGCTTGGAAATGTTCTTCAACAGTTTCTCATCGTGTGTAAACAATATCCATGCTTGTCAAGGCATGAAAAAAACAGACAGAGAGACACATTTTAATTGCGGTAAATTAATAACAATTAAGCCGCAGGATGCAGGCTATCTTGACAGTGCTTTGTTGTTACCCTTGGAGATTCTTACAAGTCTGACAAGCAGGTGAAAAGGTAGAAAAGGGGGATTTTTTTTTTTTAGATAGGATCATAACAAGAAAACAACTATTGCTGTTTTTTTTTCTTTTATTGAATATGGCATGAATACAGATTCATTTAACCAAAACATTGATTTTTTTTTTTTTGGAGATTGCTGAATTTATTTTAAGCCTTTGTCCATGAACGCTGACAGATGAGCTCAACGTTAAATCGAAGAACTGTCCAATGAGCCCACCGAGAAAATAAAAAATGGTTAAAAACAGACCAGAGAAAGTTGACAGAGAGAGACAAACGGATGTTGCAAGAAGAAGATCCATAAGTCCTTACCGTGACCTCAGAGTGTCAGAGCAGCAGAGTCACGTGATGGACAAAGGCTCTCTAATTAACAGAGAGGACTCTGGAAAGCCGCTCTGTAATGAGGCACCATGCTGGACGGGCCTCAAGTGAGGCACGCGGCCCATATGCAAGGCCAGCATTGCAGGAATTTACATACTGCAGGTCAATTGAACATATGCACACTCAAAACTGACTAATGACTTCCACTAGCGCTCTGATTCTATTCCACAGCCTGCTCTCAGGATGAGCGCAGTATAGAACACTAATGAGGAGAACACTAGGAGGCATACAGTACGACAGCAAACATTAATATATGTATTGAGACATGGGTTCTGGATAAAAGTTGGGAAAAAAAAAAACATAATTTCCACTGGTGCAACTTCAACCTGCATGAATTCACCTTCCACAAAAGTTTCATGATGTGGCTGATCAGCAGGGAGCAAAAGCCAATGTCCAGTTTAAGTGCCCATCCTTGTCTTTTGCTGCACATTTACTCTCAGACAGCTGATGCCCAGTACCTGTAAGGCCACACATTCACTATTAAAGTCTCTCCCCCTACACACCCTACAGTTTGGACAGTTTGGGGACTCAGCAGGGGTGTGTGACCGTATATGGCTGCACGTGTGTGCTTGCGTGCATGCGTATGAGAGAGAGAGAATTTTTG
>NC_051451.1:16847779-16889401 GCF_001649575.2 Kryptolebias marmoratus | reverse complement strand
GGGGGGGGGGGGGGGGGGGAGAAGGGGGTGGCAGCGAGGAGTTGGAAGGTGTTAAAAGTAGGAGAGCTGCTGGTGGTGGGGGGTTGCTCTTATTTGGCTGGGTGTAAAAAACTGCCCCCAGGTCTCCTGATGGAAGAGACAGGTATTAGCTCTGAGACCTCCATAGTCCCAGCTTGCCATTAGTTTCCTCTCCAGCTGCACCAAGATCCGGACTATGAATCTGCCATGGCTGGTCATTCATCAGTTTCACAGTCCGCACCAGCACACACACACACACACACATTCCAATAACAACATAGTGAAAAAGTGAGTGAGTGAGTAAGAGACACCGAGAGGGAGAGTGAAAGTGTGAGAAAAATATCTTGTCATACAGAGAGTTTTACTTCACTAAATGTGTATGGTCATTGCATACTCTACCTATGACTCAAATGAGCAGTCCACTTTGAGTCCAGCACGGTTGAGCGTGTGTGTGTTTGCACACAGGAATGACCAAAAAAGTTTCACATGTTACTCTATGAATGTGTACATGTGTGAGTGCAGTCTACCACAAAAGGCGATGAGACGTGATATAAATTAACTGTGGGTTCTGCGTGCTGCCGTTTCGCACAGTTGAGCATTAGCCCAGGTCCCACAGAGTGATGTGGAACTTCCTGTCAAACAGGAAGCATTTAAATGTTGGCTAGAGAGTTATGGAATTGCCTGTGGAAACATATCGGGGTAGGTCAAACAAAGAGGTCAGCACCCCAAGTTTTTCCATGTCAGGGTCCTCTCTCAGAACCCTTCAAGTTTTTTTCCTCTGGGTTTTTTTTTTTTAATTGTGATGTTGGAAGTCAAGGTGTGCAAAAACAAAGTAGTGTGGTAGCTGTTTCTGTGTTTCTGTGTGTGTATTTCATTTACTAGCAAAAGAGTAGAAGTTTACTCAAACAAAACAAATCAATCACAGCGCTCAGTTTTATCCAGATCTACCATACCAAGAGAACTTCTTTTTTTTTTTTTTTGCTGTTTTTCTTTTATGCTGCCCCGAGTGAGTGAAGGCCACAAGCTCTGTCATGTAGTGTATATGCTAACTCAAAAGGAAGGACAGGTCCTAGCGATGCGGTCGCTTGGGTTGATGTCACCAGGACATGGCCATGGCAGCAGTGAAAGCCCGTTTGAGCCGTAGTGACACGTCGTCTCCATCCATCTTCAGTCTGAAACATTTTACGCTAACTGACAGAGCGTGGCGCTTGCTTACCCACCTCCCAGAGGAAATAGTCCAGACTGGTGTCTTCTTGACATGCACTAAAGAGTGAGCAGTCCAGGGGTCCAGAGGGGCATTGTGTATTCAGTCCAAGACGAAAGGTTAGATTCTCTGAAAAGAAAGAGTAGTTCAGTATATATTGTTGAAAGTGACAATGACTTTTTTTTTTGGTGTGTTATTCAAGCAAATAAACAATTCAGTCAGTTCCTCCGATTTCTTTTTTGTCGTTGTTGTTTTGATTGCATAGAGCTGCTTACCACAGGTGAAACATATTTATTTGTACGAGTTTAATACCATTTTTTAATATTAACGGCCTCTTGTGGGAAACAGATGATGTTTACTGAGGGAAAGCTTTCTTGGAACAGTGTTTTATGATTTTAAGAAAAGTATACAAGGAAGGAATACATTAGTACATAGTTGATAGTTTACCTGCATATTTAAAAAGTATATATAAAAAAAAGATTTAAAAATAAAAACAAGACAGGAACAAAAATATATGTTTAGTATTCAAAATATGTGTACATGTTTCAGCAATTCAAAAATAAAAGTTTAAATTTTAAAAAGTAAAAAAAAATATTGCAATAAAGACGTAACCTGCTTACTGACATACTGAATTTTGTCTACACTTCTACTCATATCCTGTATCTCGGTCAGGTACCAAAAGAAGGGGGGAGGTAGAAAAGGAGAATTGAGCAGTGGCTGTAGTAATAAATCACAGGATCGCTGGTGACATTCATACAATACGGATACAGTGTTAACTCAATGAGTCGGACAGCCCTAGCCTGTTCCTCCATCCTGACCTTGCCTCCCTGTCGTAATCAATCATGTTGGCACGGCACACACGCTCCTTATTTATTATTACTGTGGACCCGTATGTACAGTAAACAATGAGTAGAATACATTTGAAAGACTGAGGGAGTGGGGTGCTGTTATAAGAGAGGAGGTAAAGGTCCAGTGAAATAACCGGGGGGCATATGTGTCCAGCTGGCTGGTTAAAAGAATACAGAAAAGGACAGTGAACAACCACCATGGCCAATAGTCGACTGTAATGTGCAGAAACGACTAATACTAAGTGCCCGTTTCTCCAAAAAGGTCACCTTACTGTCACCAGTTAGAATTTACAAGTGCTGCTGTTGATGTTGTGAAAGTTCACAGTGTCATGTTCATGCACAGCATTTTTTTTTTCTTTACTGAGTGACTCCCCACTTCGATAAGTGGAATCTATTTAAAGGAAGGTGGTGTCAAAGCTGTTTTCAGGTTTGTCCTGACTTCAAGACTACATTAAGAAACCGTCAGACAGATGTCATTTAATTCTCCGCTTCTTGACTGTTTTCCTTTTAGATTTATTAGAATTTCACTTCTGTTATTTTCAGGTAGCAGGTGTATATCCTGAGTGGCAAACCATTTTCTTTGTAAAACTAATAGCTTACAAAGTCAGTGTAAATTAACAATGACCCAATGTGAAGCCTTTATAACACCACCATAACAATTCATGAAAGCCAGCCAAGTCCGTCATCATACAGTCCCATATGCAGCCTATGCAGGGGGCCTGTCTTGGCAACAAAACAGGGCCCCCATACAGCAGAGGGCCCCTGAACTCTTCATGAAGGATGGCTGGCTACAAGGAGGGCCGAGGGGGAGTCAGTTTAAAACACATACCATATGCAGTTAGGAAGAGCCTCATTTATCAGCCCCTGAAATTCTTTGGTTTTTACACCTCAGACCCCCCAGCACTTTCTCCCCTCCCCAAAGGGTTAGCCACCTCCTGACTGCACCCCGCAGATGACAGGTCTCCGAGACTTGGCTTGAACTGCAGACCACAACTTTGATTTGAAATAACGAAAAAAAAAAAAGAAAAGATTGTACAACTAATCTAGAGATCCACAAAAAAAAATATATATATTTTTTTTAAAGTTTGTGACAATTAAGTGAGTTTTCTCACATATATCCAGCATCTATGTAGAACATTTTATACTCAGAGTTGTTTGATTTTTTTATTACTTTTTTTGTGAAGTCCATCAACCTTTCCTGTCACTTTGCCCTTCTTCTGCCCTTCCTGTTTGAGCTCTTCTTCGCTGTTGGACATCATCTGGCTCGTGAATGGCACATTGTTATGCTTGCTCCTCAGCGGCCGTCCGAGCAGATGCCATGAGCAGCCGCAGCTCTGGTCCCTGCACAAGGTTGGTAGTGTGCATTCATCACAAGGCTGTAAATTACTTCCCTCAAACACACAAACACTCTGCGCTCTACTGAGTTTAAGCAGTTCGGAGCACCACTGAATGAGCATGGCATGTACAGACTTTGTTTAAGTGAAGGCCGCTTTTAGGCAGTGGGGTAAGTGGCCCCTGTAGTGCACGACCGTGGCCTAGACTGAGAGATCATGCACGGACAGCTGGGCTTTGAACTTCTTACCCCGACGCTCCTGGGGTCAACAGATTGGCAGCTACTGGGGTCAACCAGCAGTAAGAGGCCGTCTTATAGTAAACTGCTGGACTTATTTTGACTGAGTCCCCGTGGCACAATTACCCCATGGTGACTGGAGGTGATACTCTTCAGAGAGATCAGGTGAAGCAAAGTTTAGGAATAACAATGGCTTGTTTGCCTGAACATTTCTGAATGCGTGGCAATGTAAATTGCTACAAAATGTCTTCTCGATTTGAAATCACTACAATTTAAGACAAAACAATTATAAAAGACTTGCCAACAAAAAGAGGATTTATTTGAACAAAACTTCAAACAAATTCAAGGAGTTAAGCCTGCTAAAAGTACAGTAAATAAGACTATAGATCTAAGATGAAACACAATAAAGAGTGATTTGCTATGATCTTGGGAAATACATGGCTCCAAATCCAATTAAAGATATCACCAAAGCGTATTTGAGGAAGAATCATCCTTGTTGCGCTTTGCTACAGACAATATTTACACACTCAAATCCCACATCTAGTCAACGGATGCATAGCAGCTCTCTAAGATATATGGGTTACTTTATTCATAGCTCTTCAATTACAAAATCATGTATTGGGGGAAGAATAAATTAATAATAAAATCCCCTATCTGAACTTCTAATATTTTGCTTGGCGAAGGGAAACGAATTACCCTTTTCAGAACTGATGATGTATTACTAGCGTTTGATCCTTGGAGGTTTCACCATGCTCACATTCATTACTTTCAAGTGCTGAGGTGTATCTGCAATTAGAAGCACCTTGCAGTGGATTTCTGACACTCCCGCAGACTTGAAACACCAGATCATAGAATCATCACAGCATTATACTGCAGGAGAGGGGACAACGTCTCCTTCGGATGGAGGCAACTATACTAGGGGGGAAGGGGGCGCGAGTGCTTAATTTAACCATGTGCCCATAAGTGAGCAGAGCCGGTAAGCAAATGAGGACCTTTCATTAAATCAAAGGTGATTTTTGTTCTGCTAATGGGTGCCCCAAAAATCTGGTACAGCAGCGAAACATGTGATCAGTCTCTGTGGAGCCTGCTATACTGCTACAGACCGGTCAGGGCTATTCTTATTACAGTATGCATAATGTAATGAGCGTGCTTGTTTAATTTAATCACACTGAGTGGACTGTGTTAGTATTTCTTTGAAACAACCATGCCATACAAGCAAGAGGTTTGATTAAAAAAAACGAGAATAAATAATATAGTCATTCATCTAGCTTGTCCAGTAAATGATCACGCTATTTCATAAATGGCAGCTGTTAACATGGTATAGTGAGTTCATAGTATGGAGCTGTCATTTGGATTTCTACAGTGTTTTGCTTTCAACTAAAAAAGTGCAATTTCAGTTTGGAGTGGTGGACTTTGTCAAAGACTAATATCTTTGTGGTGTGTGTCCTTAAGATTCTCTGTCATCTTCAAGTCATCCAGTGATTGGTCATGACATGGCCAAAATGGCGACTGTGGTGAAACATCTCTGAGAAGCAAAAGAAATTTAGCCAAAAAACACGCTGAGCCATTATGTTAAAGTAAACGACAGCACTTCCTAATGTCATTTGGCAGTGCTAGCGCTCAGCAATTACGGCCTCTCTTAATGCGTCGCTGGGAGCATTTCTCCTCAAGGTTAGCGCCTCATTTCCCAACGATGGGTCTGCCCGGGCTGCAGCAGATGCATTGTGGGAGCTGGGGGGCGCAAGTTAGGACAGGTGTCCGCCACCTTGGATATCTCCCTTCGCAGCTGGCACCAGCTGGCACCCCCAGTGCCCCATCCGGACAGTCTGCTCTCTCTTCTCCACGGAGGAGGAAAAAGGGGAGGAGGGAGGAGGAGGGGGAGGGGGGCCATGTCAAGGGCAGACCTGGTACAAGCTCACTCACAGGGCACCCATGCCATGACATGACCTGGCCACTAGGGGACCTGCCAGCAGTGAGTGGTAGGAGTAATGTGGTGCAGCCGTGGCCGTTTTGAGACCTGCTCCAGCATCCCTAATGGACCGGCAATGATGAGGCCCAGCAGTGCCAGAGGGTCAGAGGCAGCTTCTGTGGAGAACACAGTGCTTCCCACCAGAGAGCAGAGGATATCATGTCTGAAGGTGTTCTCTCTGGATGCGCAGCAGCCATTTTGCCAGGAGGTAATGGAAATCTTTGAATCACAGAGCTAAAAATTTAGCAAGCACAATTATTTTCTTATCTTTTAAAGTAGAAATTGTAATTGAAAGTGTTACTGGCTAAACATAAAGATAGTACAAGTTCCACCTAAATGATCATGCACTATTTTATACATTTACAAAGAACGCATAATAACAGTTTTGAGGAAATTTAGATAGCATTATCCTAGAGATGTTTTAGATTTTAAAAAAAAAAATTTAATCTTGTTTGTTTTACAGGAGGAAAAATGATGCAGTTGAAGCAAATAATTATGAATGTAAACTGGCTGACTTGTCTCCAGTCAAGAGAAATCACTTCACATTATAAGCACATTACCTTCCAGGCAATACCACACAGTGGTTCCCTACTCATGATGTGAGTTAATTCACTTAATATGTCTTTAATGGGGAGAGCCTTTTTCTTGGTATAAAATGGTTTCCACACTGACCATTATCTGAAATCAAGCCTAATGACGGCTTCTGTTTATGATAATGACCATTATCACACAGACCACCATCATGCCTGCCAAATGATCAAATGATCCTGCATTTCTTCCTTGCCGTCTGAATTTGTTAGTCATGTAAATTTAAGCCCTTGATGAAGCTTTCCCCGCATCGCTCTCCTCGCACCCTCTTGTATAATATTAAACATCTGATGCGTTTGTTGCTGTTGTTCAGACCTCATATTGAACTAAGGCTGCTTTTGAAGTTCTTAACAGCATATAGCGCATCATCTTTGGCCTCGTCAGCTACTAATGGGCAAAAAGAAACAAGCAGGCATCTCATCATCTCCTTAGTTAACATAGTCATCAGCAGCAGTATATAAAGGTAACTCTGAGGCAATAATAATAATAATTTGTAATAACACACACTGGCTCTTGGTGTCTGATGCCACATGAATCCTTTGAAGTGCAGACTGTTGATTACTGTAAATGAGAGCTGTTTCAGGGTGGATTGTGGGTAATTATATGCAGTGCACCCTAGGGAGCAGTGCTAGGACCCAGGGGACAGCAGTTCCACAAGAGAGTGAAGCACAGACAGAGCAACACATGCTGGGCCACCAATTCCCAGCATGAAACAAGTCAACAGGCCTGTCTTTTATTTCTAATGTCTGTGATTTACATGAAAGAACCACTGTCACCCAACCGCAGCCGAATGTTGTGTGCCGCACTTTGATTGACAGGATTTCATATTTCACATGTCCCCGCACCCCCTTCCTCCCTCCCTGAACAACTTGATGATGATTGCAGGATTATAGCATAAAACATATTGCCAGTTTAGCTGCTGTGAAATGTAACTGCTCTGTGTTTAGCTCGTGACACAGATTGTTTTTTAAAGTGTTTCAGTGTGCCAAATCTAAAATATAAAAGATAAACTGAAGGTTTTTAATTAATAATAAGCCTATTTATTTGTTTAAAAGGCTAAGAATATATTAAACATGTATAAAATAAACAGAAAAGATTTAAACACAATTTAAACATTTAATAAATGCACAATATAAAAATATTCTTAAGCAATAAAAGGGTGAACATGTATGTGGATCACAATTATTTAATGCACAGTAATTGTCAACTGATAAATGTATTTATATTAACATATAATATTTTATTAAAATGCTATAAGACAATTGTATATAATTGGGTTTTATGCTGCCCTATAGATGATTATAGGATACATATAATTATTGTTAAATCCTGTAATTGCGAGGAGCATATAAGGTTTCATTAACTGGCCAATATAAAACTATAATTTTAAGCCAATGTTACAGTTTATTACTGTATATTAAAACAAGTAAATCTCCTACTGTGAACACAATTATAAATTTATTAATGTAAAACATGTCTATGTAAAATGTGTTTTTCTGAATGAAGTTGTAATTGTTGTTCAACTCTGCAACAATACATTTTTTTATCTGCTCCTATGCATGCTTACAGTACCAACACAAAGTGCCAGACAAGATTTAAAGGGTTTTCTACTGCTCTCAAATGCAGCTGGAGTCACCAGTTTTTCTAAGTACATATTTTCTAATTGTCCTTTATCTATCAAACATATATTGAAAATTGAATTCAAATTAGTATCCAATGTGAGCCAAAGTTTTCAATCATGCTGGGAGCCCTGCAATCTCTTTCTCTTCACTTGAGCTCATTTCTCCACTAATGACTTTGCCCTCTGATGCAAGCCAAGGGATCATCAAAGGTCCTTGAAACAAAAAGGGAAATATAGCAATTACTGGGACTTTCATCGGCAAGAAAGAGATTAAAAACCCTGTGGTTGTATAAGCACCCGAAAAAGCAAGCCGAGATCTGTTTCTCTGGCAAATGTATATTAATTCACTTCAGCGCTGACGTTATTCATCAACATGCTCTTCCTGTTTCGCCACCTTTTTTCTTTTTTTTTCTTTTTTTTTCCATGCATGATAATAGAATCAAATATATTATGTATTACTAATCACACAATAAAAGCCTCTGGTAGTAATTCATGTAGATTCCAAAATGCTGTGCATGTACAAGAAAAGTCATTGCCTTTTTAACATTGGCCTGAGGGAAAGGAGTTGTCCCTTAGCCTCTATAACCATTGACACAAAAGGTCCCCAAACAATTTCAAATTACTGCTTTATTTCTCTCTCTTATATAATCCACCCACATTATTAAATCTTCCACCTTCTGGGACTTTACTGATACAATAATATTACAGTGCTAAGATGTTTACATTCGAGACTGCCAGCTTTTCTTGTTATAAACATGTATGCCCTTAGGACTTGTGCAGTACGTATGCATACTACTTGGCCTAAATGAGGCACAGGTCATTTTGTTTTTAAGAGGGGTCAAAATTACCACAAGCGAGGGGGGCCGAGGCCAGCACTAGAACCTGACTAAGCAGAAAATGGCTCCTGATACTCACAGATGAGATCTATTATATATTAAACATGCTTGTAAATATTCACTAGTCAGACCATTCAAATGGAAAATATGGTTTAGGTCAAAGGTCTATGAAAATGTTGTCTCCAGAGGAAGTCCCCGCAGAATAGAGGCAATGATGATAACAGGGAGAAACACCCATAGGGGACTAGGGAGAACATTAAGAGTTGTTTTACATGTTTGACTGTAGTAAAGCGATGATACCAGGGAGATAAATGATGGGCACTTATTAGACTGGACTGACCTGGAGTTATGTGCCATGTTTAATGGAACGTAACATCACCATCAATTATACAACCAAGTGGAATTATGATAAATTATTGACATTAATGCTTTTGGGGGGTTTTTGATTTTTTTTAAGGTCTGTTCAAGAATTTTATCAGCAAATAAAAAAAAAATTAAAAAGGAGTGGAAGACTTTATATAAATATAGGCTTATTTAAAGCAATATTACTTTTTGAAATCTATAAAAGAAAAAAAGAAAGAGCATACGACACAAACATCAGTTTTATTACTGGTTTGTGTCAATGTCAAGATCCCATGGTTTGAAAATTATTTCATCATGTTGGAGTCCAACATTGGGACTTAGGTGTTATCTTCTATTTTTGTCCCTCTCAGCCGTATATTTCAGAAGCCAGGAACAATGTAGTCTGACAGACATATTCTTTATGAGGGGCTCGTGGTCTCTCTAATTTGACACAGTTGTCAGAGATAAAGCTCCTTAGAGAGTGTGGCCATGCTCAGGGTAAGAATGGGGATTAAATTAACACCCCCACCTTCACATCCTCTGACCCCAATACCGGAGAATAAAACATACATGGTGACTCACTTCAACACCCAATATTTGCCTTCCAACTTCATCTACAAGTGCAGTGTGATTTTATTACCAAGTGAAACAGTATTACTCATCTCAGCTTTGAAAATTGACCAAGAGCATGGGTTAAGTGAGTTCTTAAATATACAAAGAAAAAAAAATTGTGAATAAAAATCACATTTTTATATGAAGAAACATGGTTGTTTATCAAAAACGGTCTTGCCAATAAAAGCAGTCAGTGAGAGGAAACAGCTCACATAGCGTAACAATACACCCCCTCTCCTGAGTAGCCTACTATCAAATGACCCAAGCACGTAAAATCAAATCAACACTGGAATGGATCATATCAAATTCTAATGAAAACATAATGTGCTCTTAAAATGTGTGTTGGCTCGGCAGCCAGTCATCCAGAGAATCTTCCCCAGATGACGTGATGAATAGGGAACACCGTTGGAATATGCATCAAAGTCGAGCTCATGATTTATGTAATAGCAGTCACTTGGACACTGATTAGCTGCTCTGTCAAGCGTGTAATACGAGAGGCACAACCCCTGGTTTATCAGTCATTTATCTGAAGTGCGTCCTGATATTATCACTGGATCCTAATGTCATCATTATGCCGCACAGCATGTGCGGGCCAGTGTGTCATGGTGCCGGCGACACTGCCTGTCAGGAGTTCAAGCCTCTTCATTTGCAAAATGCTCAGACATTCATAGCACTGTGTCAACAGTAAAATAGAGAAGCCACATCATATCAGAAATGGAGGGACAGAAGCACACAGGCACACTAAACAAGTGGACACTTGAGGGTGCAGAGAAATTTTGTCACATCTTTGTGGTTGTGGAGTAGCTTACGTGGATGATCGGACTAATTCTTTGGAGAGGAGTGGAATTACAAAGTAAAAAGACCTAAATAACAGTTTGCCTTTATTTCATCCCTGCTTTACAGTTTGATTCAGAGAAACAGATATGATATTTCTCTATTCTGGTTATACAAAGTGACAAACCCCCCCCAAACCTTCAGGATATGCAGTGTGAGGACCACAGATCCATTTTTCCTGATTAAAATGCACACTCACACACGACTGTGTGAGAGGATAGTGGTTGTTCTGTCTGTCAGGGCGTTCATGCTCTCCAAGAGAATATCTGATATCATAAATGACTTCAACTCCTCCCACGCCAACATGAGAGTGAGACTGCGAACACAGGAAAGGAGTGCAAGATAGAGACAGGCAGCGTATGACTGAGCTGTGACAATCGTCCATAACTGGATGGACAAAACTGCTTATAAACAAACTCTCTTATTATGGGAAAAAAAAAAGAAAGGGGTTGTTATTCTCACAAACATCTGGTGCTGTACACTAAAAGGAAACTGTGCAACATATAAGTCTATCAACACTTCACACAAACAAAAATAGTGGGGGGAAATGAACAGGAAAAGGAGCTCTTGGAGTCTCAAACAAAAGATATCAGCCCGGCTGACGGCACAGACAGGGCACCACACCTTGGCAATGATACCACTCACAATCAAAGGAACAGCCGTCATCAATGGAACCATGTTTTTAAAGGATACGTAAAAAGATTAAAAATACGTGGAAAACAATTGAGCTTGAATTTAGTATACCAAGGTTTTCTGCCACTCACACCCACCTCAGTCGATTTGCCTCAATACATAATGGCTAAAATATTTCCTGTTTTAAACAAAAGTCTTTGCACTAATGAAAACAAATAAATGAAATCCGACAAATACAATGTGAAACGTACAAAGGAAAGCTTGATGTGCTTGTGGTAATTTAATTTTCCATGCAATATAAATACCTAGAATATAGCCTACAATTTATTTAAAATTAGACATTTTTTATTTCATTAAATGCAATAAAACAAACAACATTCGAACAACATGGGAGTACAACATTCACGTATTAAAGTCTGGAGCATTTACATGACTTCAAACAGTATGGCTCCAAAGATCCAGCAGAGGGGGCTGCTTACTGCAATCATATGCTGATTAATTGAGCTTGATTCTCCCCATGCTGCGAACATAAGTTGTCCCACACTGTAGGCTACATGTTGGTATGTGGGTAAAGGTTATGAGGCTTCATCGAAGTCACCTTTTACCACAGATAGCCCTTCACAATATTTCTGATAAATGTTAAGGAAACATTGATTTTCTGATTATCCCTCATCAAGCCTGTATCAAACTAGGTTATGTTCATTTTTATTAATTGTGCATGTTCCTCTAATTAGCTAATGAGAGACAAAAAGCAGGTTTAGAGAAGAAAAATGCAAATGACTCTTAGAAAATAGCACAAAAAAGTAAATGGCAAGGCTGAGAATCATCCTTCATTGAAATGTCAGAGATAAATGGCTCAAATGTCACATCAATTAAAACGGGGGACAGTTAGTAGTTCATTAAAGAGAGAGCCATATTGCACCGTCGGGTACCGTTGCCAACCCTTACTATCTGGGGCAGACTGGCAGCGGGTCCAGATGGCACGGAAATCCTCACAGATTTCAAAATGGTCTCTGCAGGGGTGGCGTTTTCTCCCCCCGCTCCCACCCTCACCGCTGAGATGGGGTGTGGGCCACAGGCCCATGTCGGCCTACACATTCCAAACGTGGGCATGCAGAGAGCTGAAGGCTCAACAGAAATAAAAAATAACACTGCAGAGGACAACAGACACTTAAAAAAAGATGACTGATGCAACACACTTTGTCACAATTATTGAAATATATGCTTCAGGCAACAAAATTCAACTTCCTTTCTTTTAGACTGCATGAAACTCCAATAAAAGGACTGCGTAGTGCCCCATGTGTTGTTCATAATAACATGCTGACTTTATTAGTTGGCAATACATAAGATGTTATTGGTTGCTGCAGTCATATAGGTGTTTTTTTTATCCACAAACATTACACCCAGGACCCTTAAGACCTCACTAAGAAGCTGTCACTGGAGATACAAAACTGGATAAATGTCTCAGATTCAAGCGGAATGATAACAGTGTTTGAAATTAATGCTCAAAATATGCATTTTTATTTTTCCTTCCGTAAAAAGATCAAGCAAATCAAATACATAAATCATTATCATTACAAGTCTTTGGTGCACTGAGGAACCTGTGAAGAAGCCCAAATCCCAACTTGAGACCTATTAGAAAAGTCTTCTGTTATGTCCGTCCCTGCGGGGGAGGAGCGATAACTTTCCGCCGACCAATCACAGAGCAGGAGCGGACTTTTGCCTATCGCGATTGGACGGCTCGACCACGCTGCCCGAAGAAACAGGAAGAGTCGTTTCGTTTTGCCAAGGGGAAGAACATTTCACGTTGCACAGAAATAGAAGAGATGGAAGATGCTTCATTTGTAAGCTACACAGCTAAATTTTACAGTCAAACGTACTTTATTCGAGCGTAGTAAAAAATAATAATAATACAGCTCAGAAAGTGCCCTAAAATTTCTGTCGGCCGTCATGCAAACTTCTTAAATGTAGCACTTTTAGCTGCACACCATGAATTTCAAGGTGCGTTTCGGACCCTATATCCTGCGTTACGGATACCAGCAAATGTCCCGCGTGTTTCGGCATGAAATTTCCCCTGCATTTCAAACAGCACATGTTGCACTTTCACACCTGCGCAGTCACGGCGAGCTTTCTACTCAATTAATCACGCAGGTTTGATCAGGAACTAGTCTAATGAGAAACCAGTCAAATGATTGACGAGCGCGAGAACGCTGCCAGCGATGTGTTTTTTTTTCTCTCTCTTCCCCCTTCTTTTTTTAACAACACAAGCTGCTTGTTTGTTTGTTATTCCTCACCGTGAAGAGCTGGGTAAACACCAAAACATCCGAGCAGCCACTAAATGGACTCGTGAACTGCGCCGAAAACGACGGAACCAACACGAGAGAGCCTTATTTTCTAATCAGCACAGACGATTAGTGACGGCCATTATTGCCAAAGTCTATTATTCTATCTGCGAGTTTATTAGCAGCCCGCTAAATGGCAAGACAGTGGAGTCCAACGCTTATCCAAAGTGCACTGTACCATTGTTTGGCTCAGAAATTTCTTGCCTTTATTGTCAGTTCAGGCAAACCCCCTGATGAATACAGTGAGAGCTGCAGGAGTAGAAACAAGAAAGTTGAAGCAGAAGCATTTGTGATCACATACCATGACAGATGTGCTGGTTTGTGAAGGGGGTAGGGTAAGGGGGTAATCTAAAACTAAAAGACAGTCTTAAATTTTTTTTAAAAAAAAGTGCAGCTTAGAGTAAATAATAGAAACCAATTTTATTTGGTTAGGGGCTCAATTTAGCCTTTTTTGAGGAGGGTGTTTAATTACTATCTATGTAACAAATGTAAATAAAGTTGCTTAAAAGCTGTCAAAATTTCCTCAAAGCTCCAAGTAACATCTCCCAGTTGCATTTTGTTGTCTGACTAACAGAGCAGAACTCCCCAAAATTCAGCTTACGATCCCTCAAGACGAAGAATTTTAGAAAGCAGTCATATTTGCGAGAATGGAATTAAAAATTCAGCTTTTTTTTTTTTCTTCTTTTTCTTTATAAAATGAATAATTTTTCCAGTAGTCGCTCACTACAATTAATTTTTTTTTAGTTTTATTCTTTTTTTTTTTCAGGGTAGCAATTTGTAAGATTGTAATTAGCAAGTGAATAAAAGTTTGCTTGTTGAAGTATACATTTATAGAAATCTGCTGCTCAAAATCTTTTTTAATACCGTAGCAGAAGCTTTTATAATAAATTATAATCTATATATTTACATATGTATAAATATTTTTGCAAGCGAAGCTCAAATGAATTTGCTTTTGTTTTTTTTAAAAAACATCACAGTTGAACACTTTGACACCTAGTTTTTGTAATTAATTATTCATAAATAAAAATTAAAAATAGAACCTAATTCAGATAATACAAATAAAATTGTAGCTAGTTACAGTCCAACAAAACTATCAGTTATGAAACAAAAATGAGTTCATTTAATGAATTTGAATTGTGTTTATTAAAAAATTATACAAAAGGTGAGGGAAGTTGTTTTTGTGCTATTTACACTTTTCAGATTAAGGTTTTGCGAATTAAAGGTTTCCTTGGTTGAAACTCTTACAGTCAATGTGACCTTTATTTATTATAACCCCCATCCCTCAAAAACTCACATATAACGTAGTCAATCATCTCGCGGTCCCTCAAAGTAAAAATAAAAAAGGAACTGCTGTCTGGTTATTGCCAGTATCCATCTCAGTCGTCAGAAAAGCTGCACGTTTTTGCTGTTGTTAAGGGCTGGAAACCAGAATCCCATTGGAGTTGCACCCTAAGGAACAAATTTAATGCTAGAAAAACATCCCGGCCATCAACCAAAAATGACGGATTGAAAATAATGTCGAGCTATCTTGGGAATCCCCCACCAGACAAGGGAACAGACTGCATTGTTTTTCTCATTTATGTGATATATAGAACAGAAAGAGGGGAAAAATGGGCGATTTATTGGTTAGATAGGCGTATTCTTTTCCATGCACAAAAGAAATATTTGAGAGTAATGTAGGGATCAAGTCGCATCATGACATTGTTGGGAGGCTAGGTGCTCGGATGCGTAAGTTATCTTCTGTTGGTGACCCACTTGGTTTTCAATAGATCACTCAATGCAAATATGAGTGGGAAATTGTAAAAGTTGCCACATGAATATGTCAATAAACACGGTGTAATTTGTACTTCCACGGCAGGGCAGCAAGATGAAGAAGCAAAGGGAGAGCCAATGCACTCAGAAGACCATCTCATTGCTGAGCCCCCTGGGGACGATCCAAGTCAGTGGATGTGAGAATGGTGTGCACACCATCCAGATCCTAATGGATGTCGCACCTGCTGAAAGGTACTGTACAACAGCCGGGCTGGTGACGTGATAAACAAAGGTGTGAAATTTACAGGCAGACAGAATCCACTCCTGTGATGGAGTGCCACCATTCCTCATTGGAAGCAGGGCATTTTTGTAGATCCCACAAGAAATATCCTGGAGAAAGTTGGGCAAATATGAGCAGGCACTAGAAATATGAGGGGCACTAGAATACAGTTGAGCTTGAAATTAGATTTCTGATGGCATGTGGTTGTGATTCTTCCTGCAGTATATTTGAAATTTCAGAAAAATAACTTGTTTATTACCCTCAAGGGAGTTGATTAGAAATGATGTCTGGGAGGTCAGCTAAGGCCACTGGGAGCGTGGACTGTTCTCTCCTGTTTCTTTTTGTTTCCTTCAAGTTGTATGCGGTAGTTTGGAGTGTCAACTGACACTCAGAAATGTAATATGTGGTTGCGTTTCGTGGCCTGCCCATCCCTCAAAATTGTCAGAATGTAGGCAGCCTTACTGAAGCGACTGAAACTGATTAAAGCCAGCGTTAATAAGTACTTATTCCTCAGTTTTAAAGGTCCAGATCCTGCGTCTCAGATTAGTTTCGATTAGATTGAAATTAAATATCCATGTATCGTAGATTCACATTTGATAAACTTGAATGATTTGGGAAATTAAACCATTTCAAATGCATCCGGTTAAGAAGTTATCCTTTTCGAAATGTACGTTTAAATTCTAATTTATGGAAACCCATTAATGACCTTGTATATTATACCTCAACATGTGTTTCCTCCTCGACTGTCTGCTATTTCCGAAAATTCATCAAGCAGTAAAAACATTCCACTTGTCGTTAATGAGTTGAAGTGAGAAAATTAATAATATGGAATTTTGATTATGGAAGATGTCCTGTAACCATGCGCAAGCACCTTTCCCGGTCTCCTCGCGAACGGGGTTTAATTTGTGTGTTCGGGTTCAGTAGGAATATGCAAATGAATTTAATGATTCGCATCACTAGATCATTTCTCAGTTTAATATCATTTGCTACGTTGGTCATAAGTGGAGCTTCGATCATGCCGCCGTCTGTATGTTCTCCAAGGTGCGAGCTAGGAGTCATTAGGAAAATGTTTAGATTTTATCGTGGCCAGTTGAATATGCTGTTATTGTCACATGACAAGGGAGCTAGATCCACCTTAGATATGTCGAGTTCCTCAATGTAAACAGGCATTAAGGGAGGCGGGATGAAGTGACAAAATACAGGCTTATCT
Organism: Kryptolebias marmoratus; assembly: GCF_001649575.2. Lineage (NCBI taxonomy): Eukaryota > Metazoa > Chordata > Actinopteri > Cyprinodontiformes > Rivulidae > Kryptolebias > Kryptolebias marmoratus. The sequence goes on along the minus strand of NC_051451.1, from coordinate 16,872,742 downwards.
TTGCAACCGGCTTTACATGTAGATCTCACAAAAGCCTGCCTGTAGCAGTAATAGTTTAGATCAGGCGTTTCCATTGATTTATTTATGACATACTAAACAAGGCTCTTTCCAGCTCTAAATGTGGCGTGGCGCGGGCTTTAGGAAGTCAGCGTGATAAACGATCACTAAGAGCATATTTTGGAAAAAGGGAAATAGATAAACGCTCGTGCATAAAGTAGAGTGAGACCTGCAGCAGGCATTTGCTTTACAAGCTTACACAATCGTGTTTGCTTTCTGTGTTTTTTTTTTTTTTTAGGTTCGCAGTCGGTTGGATTTGAGCAGCTGGAGCGCAGGAAAAAAATATCTGTGGCGTTGATAGATAGTTATTGATAAATGCCATTATAGCTAAATGCCTTTGAAGTATTGCTTACACACCATGACCGTCAGCTTTTCTAATAGAAACGTCTCAAGCCCCTTTTACTTCCTAACTGATCTTAGGAACATTTCCTGAAATCAGCCTCCTCTGCCAGTCTAACGACAGCCCTGAAGGCGCCATCAGATGAACAAATTCATTACATCTCAACAACCCCTGTTGGGGCTTTACGCACCAGCCTCTCTGTTAAGCAGTTTTCCCCTCTTTAGTTTTTAGTATGGCCTCGGCGTTCGCAGGAAAAAAAAAAGAAAAAAGAAAAAAAAACGATATGCATTTTGTTTACAGGAGATTACTGTTATCTGAAATATGATTCTCCGTGCCTCTTTTACGCAGAGCATAGACACATAATGCAGAGGCAATCACGGAGCACTTTTTTATTAGGGTGAAAAATGAAAAAAAAAAAAAAAAAGGCTGGACTCCTGCCCCGAGACATTTTGTGAGCATATTATTTTACAATGCTTTGATCAATTTGTCTGTCAAGCTGGCTGAGATGTGGGGGAGCGGGAAAAAAGCAATTTAGCTTGTGAGGTCCTCAATAGAAATGTACTACAGGAGCCGGTGTATGACATGTTGCATTAGAACCTGAGTAGCCTTTATTGCCTGATAATGTCGCAAGGCAATGCTGATATCAATCACCCTTTAACAGCCCATATGATGTGTTTTTATGAAAAGAAAAATAATGCATGAAGCATTTCTTGGAAAATAATTGATTTAATTCTGTGCTGGGGGAGTTCTGCTTTTAACAACATAAAAATATTGTGTTGGAGAAGCCGGCGAAAATGTGTTAGAAGATAAAAATTGTTAAGAACAAGCTCTTTGCATAAGCTCTTATAGAAAATTGCAATTAATTTTACACGGATAAACACTCTGTCTCATTTGCATATAGATATAAACAATATATTTGTGCATCTGAATTCCCTGCACTCTTGGGTCATGTGATCTGCCTAAAATCCTAAGTGGCTAAAACCAAAATTATCATTATACTTCCCAGGCCATAAATCCTCCTTTTTTTCTCTGACACAAAGCCTTATAAATTTGTGTCTGATTTTTCACATTGCACATTGTTTTTAGTTAATGATTTTCATCTGTTTGTTATTGCTGTGATAGCGGGGAAATGTACCATATGCTCCGGCAAAAGACAAATGATTAGCAAATGAAATTCTGGACAGCTGTCTGACTGAAAGCGTTTGGTTGATAGCATTCTGCTACCATAATTAGCTTAAGCTTTGGGTTAATTAACTTTCTACCTGGATATGCATAATAATAGCATTCTGGAGAAAGCCAAGGAGCTTCCAGTATATCAGCTGCAAAGGCTTGCTTTTTATTTTGCATTTCCGCGGCATATTTCAATTTCAAGAGGCGATTTAGCTCGGGAGCATCGTCAAATATTGTAGATTTTCCTCCCCAAGCCAGATAATTCTGAAACAATAGGAGTGTATTATGTGGCAGAAATGCCATTTCTGAATGTAATTAAAGCGGATGAAAGCAATCACCAATTTTTAAATGCTTTTGTCTAGCGTGAGGCCTACTTGTAAAAAAAAAATAACCATCAAGAGGAGAAAAGAGGCAAGAGAACCCCCAAGTCCTTATATAAGAGGCCTTTGAGACTGAAGTGAAGTACAACAGTAATTAGTCTTTTGTATGATTTTGCTGGCCATGGTCATGATTAGTTAAGCATATGAGAGGACTGCAGGACTGCACTGCTCTTAAGGAGGAGGGTGTTAAAGTCTATTTATCACCAGTTATCCTCACAGCTTTCCATTATCACCGACAACACTGGATGGGGCCTGAGAACAGCCTAATTGTTCTGAGGTGGAGTGTTTTTGTGTCAAACCCGTCACCCCCAGTCACATTGGCATTCATAAGCAGCCAGACATTTTCCATCTATCTAGCCCTAATACCCAAGCTGTCACAACAGCTTTTACACACTACCAATGCTAGTGTGAAATATCTGAGGTGATGCATTTATCGTTTTTCTCACACTCGTGTCGTGTTGTGAATCAATGTCCTGGTTTGCACTGAATAGCAGTATGGTAAATGCGTTCCCTGGTTGGAGCCTGTTTACATGATATGCTCGCACACCGGGAACCATAACTTCTACTTTATTTATTTATTTTCTGTAGTTTCTCTCATCTGGGGTTCTCTATCTTGATCTGTTATATTTTAGTTTAATTTTTTTGAATAATTAAAAAAAAAAGCCAGCTATATAAAAATCTAAAGACACAGCTGTGTGTTAAATAAACTGCTTACATTTTTAACTAAAATGCTTTGTCATACAAACAGTAAACTGCTGAGATATTCAATAGAATCATCAATAAAGCAAGGGAGAGACTTTTAGACGTAGTCCCTTTAGAAATGGGATGAATTATTCATTGTGCAATGATATTCAGATGATTTTTGTTCTATTTTTATGGCGGCCTTAGAATATTGTTTTGCATGTTTTGAAGTGTAGTACTCAGCTGCGTATTCATTAAGGTGCTGCTCCCACTGGCCCTTGGACCCATCTGTGCTCTATGTTTGTGCCTCTGTCTCTCGGGACCGTCCCAATCAGGCTGCATGTGCCATTTCCTGTGTAAACCAACACCTGTGTAACACACTACCTGTAAACCGCCCCACGCAGACGAGACACTGACATTCGCTCAGACGAGAATCTGCAAATGTTGTGGTTTCTAAAGCAGAACCTCCAGGGCGAGGTTGGAAGCCAAACGAGAGTTTTCTCTCGTCGACGAGACGCAGCTAAAAGCAGCTCTTGCAGTTTTTTTTTTCTCCCCCTTTTCCCTTTCCCTGCTGTCGACCAGGAACTTTTTCAGACATAAGGCTAGTTTGTTTTAGAACTTGATTGGATTCTATATCTGCAACATGCAGAAGTGTACAGTGTGTGACACACTAAGGCAATATGCAGAGAGATGATTTTGCTCTGACATCTTGGAGGGGAGTACGAGTCAATTATGCCCAAGTGTTGTTATTGCTTATCTTCCTGTGGCACCAAACAAGGATTTAGTCAAGGATTTAGGGGTGAGGGGGCGGCGGTGGGGATCATGGTAAGCGGTTCACAACAAAACACTCAAAACTCTTGGGAGCGGGCACTGATTTAAAAATAAATTACAGAAGACGAAGCGCTAACACTCAAGGGCCCTCAGCAGTGCTGGCGTACACAGGTGAAGATTAGCCTCCTCCCTAATCAGAGGAACAAGGCAGTAATTTGCTCTGAACACAGACAGTAATTAGGACTTGGTGACACTGGATTCCCATAATGCCTTTGTGCTTGACGTGGTCAAATTTTGACAGAGGCTATCCATGCAGGGTCACTGTCCCCCCCAGTCTCTTGGCCCTCTTCAGTCGAGTCTCTAAAAGGTCCCTGCAGTTACAGGGGATCCCTAATGTACTTTATGCCTCTCTCACTGGCTCCTTACCATCCGGGTAATTGGAATCTCTTACTGTGGCACTTGAGAATAGAGGCTAAAAACGCTATTTGAAACTGCTCAGTAGTCTGTTGTAGATAAACATTGCAGCGTTGGGGTGTGGATACACTACATAATGGAGTAAGAGTTAAGGCTCTGGTAATACATGCCTTCACTGACTCCTGTGGCTAGCCAGTTGGGAGAAGACCTAATTGTTGTGTGCTTTGTTGCCTACTCTGCAGTATTTCACCACCACCTTTATGTATTGGATTGAGTGTTGCGGCCTCTTTGGTGGACATTTGCTAATAAGAGTTGCTGGATATCTGGAGAACAGTTTATCTGGCCTAGTTGTTGGTTTTCTTGGTTTTTTTCTTCTTCTTTTTTTATTTTTGAAACAGCAGAGCACAAGACGTGCCCCCTCACAACAGAACAGGAAGCATTCCTCATAGCTTACCACTCCAAAAGCTCTCGACTTTAGTGCCACAGTAGCTAGATAGGCATCTGAATGATGTTCAAATGGTTGAACGCGCTGCATTGAGCAAGTGGCTTACAATTGTATCACAGCTTTTTGCTCAGAGACCATCAGGATCTTGACATTCATAGAGACATGCTGTATTTTTTTTTCCCCTTTTTAGACAGTCATTTTAGGCTTTTTTCATGCTCTCTTGAGTCTTTGACGTCTCTGAGTTAAGTATCTGCAGCTATAAGGCTGAGGAAAATATTGAACGGCTCTTGGCCTTTTTCTATTTCATCCTCTGACCCGCCATGTTACCCATGATCGGTGAAGGAGAACTCTGGCAGGCTGTGTCAAAAGTGACAGCCGATCGAGTCAGGATGAGCGCCATCACGCTTCACAGGATGAAGGCTTGAGTTCTGAGTTTTTCCCCTTTTTTTGTGCAATATACCATTACACCCTTCGCCAGATTCCTTTCAATTAGATCTTGTGGTTAACCTGCTCCATTCTTACATTTGTAGCTGATAGAAAAAGTTTCACCGAAGTCCTGCGCAAGGAGAGAAATACCACACGTGCCAGAGGAAACTGACAAGTTTAATCTAAAATATTTATTTATTTTTACCTTTGTCTCATTTGATTGTTTCTTCTAGGATGAATGAAATAACCTTCAACTTATTATATAAATGCTCAATTCATTCTTTATATTAGAGTTGGAGAATAGGTGGAACTCCAAATGACTCCCACTTTACGCAACAATGATTTATGGTAATTGGAAATTGATTGTGACAGGAGCACAGTATTAGAAATTTTCTCAAATCACTATCTTGTATCAGGGGAAATATTCTTTTTAGTGCAGCAGATCCTTGGCTAGTTTCAGAATTAGTTTCTTATTTCCTTACCTGTGATTGAATAGAAAATGGCTGAAGGACAGTATGATTTGTGCAGTCAAAAGATAATGAAAGAGCAATTTTACTTTAACCTGGTTTGAATTGTTTATTTAAACCTAAACTTATTGAAGCATTTCTTATGATCACTACTAATTATGAGTCCTGATTTTCATATAGGAGATGACAGACATTTCAAGACATTATAGTTTCTTTTTCCTGTTTTGGTAATTATTCTGACACCTCTTGCACATTTTTAACATAACAGATATTAGTGTGTCAGTCTGAACTTTTTAAAGAACGTGATGAGGTTTGATTTCTGATTCACTGAAATGTTGCAGGAGCTACATCTCCACAACAGCCCACATGCTCTTTTAAAACAATCCCTCATTGCACCTAGAGGTGACAGACTTCAGCTCCACTGTTGTTCCCCTTTCATTTATTTATTTATATTTGCTGTTGTTTACCAGCCATAACATGTACTGCATTGCATTAACTTTTACGACTGTCAAAGTTGCATCACTCAGACACCTTTTAAGGCAGACGCATCCGCCAGCAAAGGCAAAGGGAGAGGGAAATTAGCCACGGTGACAAGTCTGAAGTGCGAGCAGGAGGTCAAAGGTGCCAAGTCTTAAGCAAAGGTGCACTAGCCTTTGTCCGGTAGATTGTAAGGGCCTGCGGGTCCAACAGGAACATTTCCACACACAATATCCCCGAGCTGTCAGTGTGCAGCGTCTGGAACATCCTCTCAGAGAGAAAGAGGAGATGTGGAGGGTGGAGGAGGAGGTGGTGGTGGGAGGATGCGAGTTGGAGGTGAGAAGGGGTGGGGGGGGGAGGGAACAGTGGCCTGAAGATCTTTGCTGAGAGAAAGAGAGGCGGTGTGGGTGGGGAGGGGTTGTTGGGGTATAGGTGGTGGGGAGCCAAAAGAGCTGGTGTGGGAGGACGGAGAAATAGAGAGGGGGAAATGAGGAGGGAGAGCTGGGGGAGGATGGGGTAGGGAGGGATAGAAAGGAGAGACAATGACAAGTAGGGGCTGGCTGGGCACTCACCCATGCCGACAGAGATTGCCATGAGCCATGGCCATTGTTTGAGCAGGTCTCAGCGCAGAGCCCGCTGGTGGGTTTCAGAGTTTTCACCACTCGACTATAAACTGCTGTGTGGTTTATTTAGAAATGAGAGTATTTACACCTTTTACTGTATTTACACCCACTGTTAAACGGCACCCAGGAGATTTTCATCACACAGCCACAAACTAGCAGCAGGCAGAGTGGTTCTCTGAAAACTGACCTGCTCAGTCATAACACTCCAGTAAACCTCAGCTTCACATGTCCAATATAAAACGTTGCTCAAACTGTGACCTGCAGAAGTGTAAAAACACTTCAGGGCCATGTTGTTACGGCAGGCAGGAGAGAGACAGTCTCTGTGTTTAACAAAGTAAATGTCTATTATTAATACCATACAGGATAAGCCAATTTTGAAAAAAGGGGGCACTTAAATGGTTGGTATTATTTATTTATAAGTCCTGTACACCAGTTAATGGAATTGGCGGCCTGCTTTAGAATCCGCAACACAGCTTGAGGTCCACTTTGGAGTAATGCACATGCTAAGAGAGGACCTTCCCAGTAGGGTCTTTAAGTGTCAAATATGGGTCAGCCTGCTTGCGTTGACCTGGGGGGTGGTCAGCAGCAGAGAGAAACTCAGCTGTTAAGTGATGCCAACTCAACCATCGGCAAATTCCTCCAAGCATCTACTCATCCTAAGATGAACGTCCAAGTGCGGTGCTTTGCTGGCCAGCACCACTATGTCCAAAAATAAATAAATAAATTTAAAAAAATCCATTTATTCTTCTCTTGAACTCTAAACTAAACCCAAACAGAGTTGAAACTCTCGTTGAAGCTGCGCTCTTAACTTTTTCTGACTACTTCTGAAAACTCTTTTAGTTTTTGAGAAACTGGCTTTACTGCTTCACAAACTATAAGCGCTGCAGCTTCTACTCTCGCAGTGTCTTTCTTTCATTTTTTATCTTTTTTTTTTTTATGCACTTCATACACCTACTTTAAATCTATTGTAGGAATTGTCTGGATTCTGTCTTCACGTTTTCTTTTTGTTTTCACATTACAAATACTTGCAAAGCACATACTCAGGAGGAACCCCGGGTATGTGTAACTTTAGATTTTGAACACGTCTAGATTAACAGCTTAAGTTTTATTCAGCAAATTATGCCATCTTACATCTGTGTCACATGTTATTGCACTCTTGTGACACTTTTTAGGACTGTTCAACCAAGAACTGGGTATTATGATTGCTCCTCTGATCCCCATCTTGCCTCCCCATCCCGCCTTACATCCCTCACAGGAGCAGCAAGGCCCCCCTGAGCTGTGTGGTCAACGACAGCCCGGCAGAAACGAGCCCCGAGATGCAGCGCTGCGTTGAATGGCTCCAGGCGTACTTCAGTGAGCCGCAGACCGCTGGGAGTCTCCCGCTCCCTGCCTTTCACCACCCCGCCCTGCAAGGAGGTCTGTCATGGATAAATATTTGCAGAGCCATGACTGGGATCAGGCTTTCACTCTTAATTGTCAGTTACATCACTTACACTCACTGGCTCACTGTGTTATAATGAAGTATTTTATGGCTGAGAGGGAGAGTGGAGAAAAAGTGGGTGGTGTGTGAGCGGCAGAGAGAGAACAGAACACAGAGCTGTAACTTGGTTCAGTAATCTGTGGCAGCTCTTACCACGCGTGTTAGTCTTGGCAAGCTTTTTCATGATTCTTGGCACATTCTTTGAAACTGATCGAATTCCACTCTTGACATTTTCAGACAGGAAGCTTTCTTTTATTTTCTTTTTCTTTCTTTCTTTCCTTTTTTTTAATGAGAACATGTGAATGGTGGTGCAGTTTGAATGAGCGTATTGTTGGCTTAATCAGTCACCTTCGGTGTGTAAAAGGAAAGCACTCCAAAATGGACAATTAACGCTCTTTCAATTGGTAGATGTGTTTGCAGATTTAATGATTGAGGATGCTGAAAACAAAATAAAAAAAAATAGAATTAATTATCTCTGGTGTTTTTTTTGTTTTTGGAGGACACACAACAATACAGTAACCTGATAATCTAATTTTGGTGAAATCATGGACGTAAATCCAGGCCATTGCTGAAACAATTACAGAAAATCTCTTTGTCAGCCTGAGATGCTCATTGCATTTTAACTTAAAGATTTTTAGATGAGCTCATTTAGCCCCACCAACACACATACACGTGAAAAAAAAAATTCTAATATATGCATTTAACAATTGTGCCTCCCTTCCCCTGCAATCAGGCCTTAGTTGCTCTCTAATTTCATGCAGATCTGCAGTGCTTGAGTGATGGCATTTTCAATGAGCAGGTGCTCCGTCGAGACTCTGTATACAGCTAAGAGTCCCACGCTCCCGCAAAGGCAATGCAGAAATACATCAGGACCAATTACGATATCAACTTTCAGTGTGATTCCCTTCGCCACCAAGTGCTTGTGTACCAGCCCCAGGCTCTTTCAAATCGCATCTCATCTGAAGTCTTTGGGGTTTTAATTAAATTTCAGGATAGATGGAATTCTTCATTAGTACCTGATCTGAATAGGTGATTGTGCTGTGTTCCACCTCTTTCCCTCGCCTGTTGTTTTGGGGCTCCGTAAATACAGGATTTAGGCTTGGATTGCTCTCAGTAGTCAGAACCATAGGCCAAGGCAGTATAAAAATGTTAAATGTGAGCATCAGGAGTATTTGTCTTTTGTGGAAGGAAAATAAAAAGGCTTTCTTTTTTCCCCCCTCGCTTTTTTTCTTTTTTTTTTTTCTTTCACGTGTTGATTTACAAATACTAATAATTAGATTTAGCCTTTTTGTGGTACAAATTTCTCCCTGATCGAGTCATGCTGCCGCTACCAGTCTGGAGGAGTAAAAAAAAAAGGAGAAAAAAAAAACAACAAGTTTAATCAGGTCATTACAATCTGTGACAACCAACTTTTGTTTGCTCGGTTATCTTTGGGGAGAACCTGAACGCGACAGCGCTCTCGCAGCACTTGTCATGTAATATTGAGTTGTGACCTTCACTTGAAGTGTTGCCATGTTTATTTACACATTTCTGACAAAACAAGCCACTTTTCATATTAGCTGTCATGACATACCTGAGAAACAGAGGTGACATGAAAGGAGATTCGAGGCGCAGTTTTCTATAGTGTCTGACTGTCATGCGCAACATCACACACGAGTTTGGTCAACAGGGGTAAAGGAATGGTAAGAGCACGCGTGTGTTATGCTCAGTTAGCTCAAGTGTGTGTGCGCGCACTTGCATTCGCTCCCTCAGAAAAACACAGACGCCAACGTGGGTTCTTAAAACGATGCATATTCTTATCTCATTAATTATACATCCATATGTAACAGACGAGAGGATCTTAGTCTCGGTAAGCGGCACGGGGAATGTGCGGGGAGGGGGCCAGGCAAAGGGGGGGGAAGGGCGCTCTTCAAAGCCCAAATGACTATGTTCCTGCAGGAGCCTGAACCTCCCCCTGTGCACAGCGCAGGGCGAGATGAGACGCTCACCAGGACTCGCCCCTGTGATGTGGAGAGGAATTAGGGAAATGAACGTTTTCAGAATATCGAATAATCAGAGAATCATCAGCACCCCGTCAGCCTTCAAAAGTATGGATCCCTCAAGACTCAAGAGACACTTTGACTAGGAGTCAAAGTCTTCCCTCCCATTAGACACAAAGGATAATGAGGTAGCTGCATTTCCACTATTGTCTTTTTACCCTCACAACCATGTAAGAGGTGACTGTCAGCTGGAGGTCGTCTCTTCAAATCTATCATCAGCAGGGCTGATGGAAATCAGTTTATCATTTTCCCTTTTTTTTTTCTCTCTTTGAGATTGCTCTCATATACAAAATTATGAGCAAATCAATCATATATGTCAATATCCTCATAATCGCTAGATGCGTTCGATTTTTTCTCCAACTAAATCTATCACTACTTCTGCCTCAGCCCTATCACCTGGCCTCCTGGTAGGTAATGACCTGTGACATAATTATGGGATGTCTGTAAACATGTAAGTGGTTTCCCTCAAGTTTTATTTAAACAATTGACATCACTGCACCCCGATCTAAAGAGGGTCCTGACCCCAGACACACCGTATTAGGCTCTTTATGAAGTATGGGGCTGGGGGACTGCTCTCCAAATCATTCCTGGTCACCTTGAGTGACCTGCATGAAGTCTCTGTCACGAACACTGATGAGGGCAAAGTTCTTTAACCTCTGTATGTGCAGTTGAAAGCGCAGACGCTTGTTTTTTTATCCACAACTGCTGGAGATGTGAAGTGTTCAGGGGGAGACAGGATTTGAAGAAAGGTTTAAAGAGCATCATAGCTTGTTGCTCAGTGTGCCGGTGTGACGCCGACTTTGGTTGTTTGTCAATAACGTTCGCATCAACAGGGATTTGTCATCACCTTAGTCTGGGCTGCTGACATCCGCTCATCAGTGACAAAGCGATATCAATATGTACCGCGCACATCATGAGGCCAAATCCGAGCTTTAGGAGGGAGAGCGATGCATAAAAAGAAATGTGCGCGTCGTATCTTATCTCCTCATAACATTAAGGCTGTCTGCGTAAGAGCCCGTCAGCTCGTTGACAGCGTGATTATTACCTGAAAAATTATTAAACAGTACCTACAGGCCTTGTTCAAGACAAAGAACTCACATGGGTGTGCATCAATCAAATGTATCCCCTTTAGGTTTTACACTTATTCCCCCCAGTTTAGGCAAATTGCCTTGTTCACGTGGCTTTGTGTAGCAGAGAGTGACTATAAGGTAGCAAGGGAGCCTGGGGAGCAAAGGATGTTCACTCTGTAGAAGAGAGACAGGGGTGTGACATGTTTTCACACAATGCCAATTTAGAGGGATTTCACATAGATCAGTTGTCATGTGCTCTCTTAGACCATATAAATGAGAGAGAATGGGCGATCACTAATTGAATTTTCATGACTGAGTACATGTATAAACTAGAAGAATTTCACCCAGTTTTGATAACGAGACTATTGTTCCCCACCGTGTCCTTCTTTTCCTTCTTCTTCTTTTAAAAAAAGTGTTTTTCACTTGCTACACAAGCTGAGTGCATCAGTGTCTCAAGGTTTCGAGATGCTTTAAATACTTTTTTTTTTCCTTTAACAATCAGAGCTAGAAAAACATGCCTTTCAGTCACTGTCTGGTAAGCCAGAAAAAAGAAAAAAAAGATAATGCTACTGCTAAAGTGCTAATGAAATCAAAGCCGTTAATGTGGTCTGTTAAGCTGCGGATGATTTGAAGAATTCTGCCATTTAAGTGAAGATGATATAATGAATCTACTCTGAATAGAAAGCAATTAAAAGGACAAATTGGTCTGATTAACCTCAAAGTCATCCCACTGCCACAAATGGTTTGCAACATTCAAATTATTATTATTAAAAATCTGGAGCAGATTTGCAGTCTTTTTGGCCTCTCTTAATCCTTTTAAATGAAGGAGCGAACTTTTTTAATTTTAGCTGTGACCTTTCCGAAGCATAACCTAGATTTTTCTGCCACAGGAATAATTTTCTCACATCAGCTTGTGTAGCATGTTAATACTGGTTCTAAGGTCAAAGTGGGGGACTTCTATGTATTTAGTGTTTTTAATGAGTGTTGAATAGAAGAAAAAAAAAAAGTGGGAGAGAAAGGATGGACGTGTTGTTGTATATGTACATGTTGTAAAGACTGTCTTCCACTTTTTAGTCTGATTTCAAAACTTTAGATTTGTTTAATAAAGCATGATCCATGTTGAAATCATCTTCCTGTCACCAGACTCTCAGTCAGCCGTCTTCGTTTGAGAGATTAAGTCTTTTTTTTTCTACGTTCTCCTTCCCTGTCTGTCCTCTGCTGCGTGGTGAAGATGCGTTCACCAGCCGCGTGCTGCACGTACTTCTGAAGAACGTGAAGTTTGGAGAGACCGTCTCGTATAAACGCCTCGCTGAGATGGCGGGAAACCCCAGAGCGGTACGGGCTGTGGGAGGGGCTATGAGGAGGAACCCGGTGAGTGTGGCTGACATTGATTGACAAGGCAGACTTCTGTCTTTACTGACTTCGTTTTATTTATTTGTTTTTGGCAGAAACGCAGGAGTAATTGTTTCGAGGGGAAGTTATGAATAATAAAAGCAAATTATAATTTTAGTGCTTTTGAAATACGGATTTTTAGAGACGTTACATCAAATACAATCTTAAATACAAAGCGGTAATATAGCTCTACAATCAAGCAGGTTTTATCAAATAAATTGATTTGCAACTATTTTAAATTTATACTGATTGAGTTATTATTTGTTTAAATATTTGGTGGAAAAAAGGTGTCATTTTTTGCTTGATTAAATGTATTTTTTATATAAAAAAGATTATAAGTCAATATTTTATGCTATAGTTGCTTTTAAAATAAAGGAATAAATACAACATTAAACATAGATGGGTACATATTTTTTAGTAAACTGTTGATGCATTTAAATATATATGATCATATATAACATACCCCTACTTATCGTTTTATGAAGACAGATTTGTCTAAACTTTAACTAACATTATCAGACAATATGCCGACTGATTTTCAGCCTCTTTGTGTTGTTTCACACTTTTTAAAAAAGACACTTTTACCACAAAACTAATTGCGCACAGCACAAGTTCTTGAAAATATATATTTTTTACGTTTTGTTTTTTTCCCAATGCAGGATATGTGATCTAAACTGTAGGTGTGCTCCCGTATATGAAGCGGTAAAATCAATGCGTCCCTCTGAGATCAGCTGAGAAGTAAAACTCTACCTACAGCGTGATTTTAAGCCCACACTTTTTGTTCTTGTTCTCTCATGTCTTTACTGCAGACGCTCACTGCAAATCTCCGATTCTTGTAGGAAACCTGGTCCGCATCGTTTTGCCCATGAATCCACTGTGTACAAAATGGAAGGCTAGAGGGCAAGCGGTGTGTCTTCTTTTGATCAAACCCTTTGATCAAAGCCTGTTTAACTCGGCCCATGTAGTGCTGTGGGCACCACCGGTGTGCTCAGTGAAGGCTGAGAGCATGTCTTGTACAGCAAAGCACGTTCTCCCTTATATGTTGTACGAAATAACATGTGTATAATCCTCATTTTAGTGCTGCGTTTTGTTTTTTTTATCCACTGTTGCTGTTCATGTTCAAAATGATTTGAAAAAAATCCTATCTAATTAGAAATACTTCTGTCAGAATTAGGAGCACATTTAGGTTTTTTAATACATGGCAGTAAATTCTCAGTGTACTTTATACATTACATTAGCCGGTGGCAACGCTGCTAGATGGCTGTAAAATAGTGCTCCGTCTTGTTTTACAGACATTTCTTTCCTTTTGTCAGTGGGGCTAGGAGCCTGAGCCCTTAGCTCCTGATTCAGATCCAGAGTCAGATTGTCAGTGTCAATTACTTGTCAGCAGCAGTGCTCCGCTCGGGCTTCAGCTGTGAAAAGCTCAGTGTGCTCAATCGATCCTCGCCTCTCTGTGGCACTTCTTCTTCACCAGGATTTGAGTATTGATAAGCCCGGCGTAGTGCTCTTTTCCCCCCAATGTGAAGAGGCAGATCCGAAAGGCCTTGAGGGTACCCCCGCTCTCCCTCCAAACCCGGGGAACAGTATTGATCCGAATGCACGAGCAGTATTTCTCTGTCTGCAAGGTTAATCTGGGGCTCAGAAAGTTTTATTGCTGTTGATATGGAAGTGGGTTTAATGATGGATTTTAACTGAAACATACTGCTTGTCCAACTTTCATGCGGAAGGCTGGAAGTAAAACCCATCAATTCAGCGTGCAACTTGGCTAAATTGGAGAAATACGGCCACAGAGCCGCGGTGGTTGGGATGCTTCTCCGTCAGGGTAACAGGAACAAAATGAGGGCAGCGTTGAGAATATTTTAGAAGAAACAGTTCCAGTGTTTCACTCCAACCATTAGCGCTTTTCTTGTTCTGAATTCACAATGATGGGAGTGTTTTAGGCCTGCTTGTTTAATCTTTCTCTAGCCATTTAGTTTACAAAGAAATCGGGACCCCCCCTGGCAGTCGTCTGCAACAAGCATAAACGCTCCACCGACTTCCTCTTTTTAATGATCACAGGGTTATCAGATCTTAATGTTGACACCCTCTTGATTGAATATTCATCCTGCTGGTGTTTTTGCCCATTAATTTTTGATTGCTTCTTTGCTTTTCACTGTTAAAGAGTAAAAAAACATTTATATCCAAAGACTGAGCCATCACCCCGAATGTGGATTTGTGCATGATCAAACCCAACACTTCTGGTGTGGCACTTTGTTTTCACGCAGTGCAGGAACATGAAAAGTGCAAAATAAATGAGAAAAGGTGCAGATCATATTTTCTGCATGTTGGTTACTTTTAAGTCACATCGTTTTGAGGTAAATCCAACTTTCTTTTATACATAATGCATACTCTCACCAACTTTCAACTCGATTTGCAGTGATGATAAACGTTAAGGTGGAACCAAAAACAGACTTTTTTGTTTTTTTATTCAAGCAAATAGCTTTTGTGTGGATTTGTATTATTTTTTTTTTTTATTTAGAAGTTTTAGATTTATTTGTTTTTGGCCTCATCTTTTACTGTGTGTATTAAGTTACAGTGATTTAAAGAAAAGAGAAAAGAAGCCAACTTTTTTTTAAGTTCGTGTGCACATAAAAGTGTTGCGTACTGTTTGCAATAGGAAAAAAAACAAGAAAAAAACATGTTTTTTTTGTTCCCCTCAGAGCGTCACTCTTCCCTCTCTGTCCATCTGTTCCAGGTTCCTCTCCTCATTCCCTGTCATCGAGTAATTTCCAGCTCTGGACAGAGTGGGCCGTACATGAGCGGCAAGGGCGACCATCTCAAACAATGGCTGCTCACCCATGAGAGGCAAAGAGGGGAAAGCTGAAGCATGACAGAGCCCAACTGTCCTTCATTCAGTACACACACACAAACACACAAAAAAAAATACATGGCTCTATTTTTTTCTGTTGTTGTTTTAGGACACAAAACAAGCCCATAAAGTTAGGCGTTCTTGGCACACACTATAGAACAACTGGAATTACTTGTAAATATTCACTTTACTGCCTTTTTTTTTAAATCTAAGAATAGAGATGCTGCATAGTTAATGTTATACAGAGTTGTTGCAGAATTAGAATATACAAAAATAACTTAAACAGAGAACAGTAGGAATTACAAACATATGCTCCCGTGGGTCTCTGTTGCATTTGCCAGATAGTGCTGGAATGGTTTTTCTAAAGAATAATTATTATTCCCTTAAAAATATGCCTCTTGCATTGTTGTTGTTTTTTTGTTTTTTTTTCCTAAGCAGAATTAGTCTTTGTACCTCTCGTTGGTTTTTTAATTTCCTGCCAAGTGAATGCTTTGTTCAACATCCAGTGATAAAGGCTCTGAATTTTATGGCTACAAAGCTTTGTAGTGAAGCATTTGTTTTGTCTTCGTTTAGATCTCATTGTTTGCTCTCGCCTTATAATCCACCTAGAGTGGAGAAGTCTTATGTACTATATACTCTGCTCAACTTGTTTAAATAAATACATCTCAAAAATGACAAATCTGCTCTTTTTATCAATATAACTGTGTTTAATTTAGACCCTGATTTCTTATGAATTCCACCCAGCTTTAGCGCGTTATTAATTATGCTGTACGCCTTCTCTCCCTGCTGCAGCTTGGTTTTGTCAGAGCTCCCTGTATTTCTGAGGGGTGTTTTCCATTAGAGGGCAGTACAGAACGGGAAACAGGAATCAACATTTTCAACCTTGACTTCAGCCTGCACATTTAATCTGTAATTTAAATGTTTATGTGCTGTTTTATTTTCATCTTTGGGATTACATTTTTTTACTTAAAACGAACATATGGCGATGGCAGCAGTGCTCGTGCGTGTTTAGAGAAAACAGTTGCTTTAATTGAGCATCTCTTGAACTTTTATTTACTAGATTTTCGTCTTAGTTGTCTGTTTTTACAGTAACAGTTTACTCTTGTTTTTTTTTTTTTTTTTTGGGGGGGGGGGGGTTACCCCTAAATTCTCGATTCTTTTCACTGACTTCTGCAGCTCCAGAGTGGCCCTAACTTGTCCATAGTTATTCCTCCTCCTCTCAGCTCAGGTACCCTAATAATGCACCCCTCCAAAAATAACCTCGGCTCTAACCTTTACAGAACCAATTCAAGTGCCCCGCTCGCTGAATATATTTGAACTTTGCTGCATTTTTGAATTTCTTATCCGACCAGCTCCGTGTGGCTGTCTTTGCCGTGCTGCTGGACTCACTTACTCTGCCATTGGAGCTGCATCGCGGCATAAATGTTGAGGCAGCAGACAGGCAGATGAAGAATGAGACTCAGTCTGTGGTTTCACAGAGGGCTAATGATGCCTGTGGTGACTACAGGCTACAGTCAGCCCCCTAACGAAGGGAGCTGTGACACAGCCACAAGGGGTCCCATTTAAGCCAGGCGCACTCTGAAGTGCACTGTAAGCACCCTCCTTTTTTGCTTGTGGCCAAGTAAATTCTATGGAATGCCCATGAATTTAGCAACTAGAGCTACTGATGTCTTTAGAGTTCTGCGGTTGATGCCTTTAAAACAAGTCCAGCATCAAAGCATCAAACATGTTGCCAGTAATTGGCTGTGTTATTTGCATAGGTATCCCTTTTTTTTTTTAGGTGGCACCTCAAAAAAAAAGAAAATCGCACCTTTAATTTCTCACACATTTCCCACATTTTTACAAGGTTTTTATCGCTTTTAAACGTTAAAAAAATGAGAATTTTGTTGTACCTTTTTTTTACCAAATTGCCCACCTTCGTACAATGCTGGCTCAGAGATAAAAAAAAAAAAAAAAAGAAATTAGATTAAAAGAGGCTGAGACAATCTCATCATCCGCGCTGGTAATCTCTGCGAAACCTTTAATTTTGCCCCTATATCTGCCTCCATTTCACAGAGGCTGCGTGAGCGCGTGTGCGTGCCTTTGTGCGTGTGAGTGCGTGAGAACGTGGCCATGCATGCTGGTGCGTTCACATGTGTATGTCCATATGTGTGTGGGTGAAGTGGATGATATTGAGTCTGACTTCATAAATCACCCAGACACTGATAAACTCCCCATGCACCCACACACCGCTAATGGGCAACCCTTAAGGAGTGTGAGTGTCTCGTGCGGCGTTTGATTCAACATTTATTAACCCCCTCACACACGCGCTCTCTCTCCCGCTCTCTCACACGCGCGACACACACTCATTTGAGCCCCAGAAAGAGCGGGGATGCGGTTGGTGGCATCCGGCGCGTCAGTGCTGGGGTTTTGACCTGGCCGGGCTGTATTAATCATGGCCAAAAGTGGTAAGATACATTTTAGCTTATACAGCCGCAACAACGACAACAGCCTCTGCATTTCCTAACATTAGTTTCCTTCTCATAAGTTATATCCTGTCTCCAACTCCCTGCTTCCCATCTCATATCCTGGCACCCCTCCTCATTATGGAACAATTTTCTGCCCCCACATCAAACACAAGCACGCTTTGCGCTTCCATCTCCTTCTCTTCATACATGTCAGCTCATAATTCTACTGTTATCACAACCTGCACCCTTTGAAACAGTCGCAAGCTTAGTGGGGACAATCATAAATAGCTGCTTCTATTCTTCCAGCGAAGTTTGGGCGCTCGAAACAAATAAAGCTGCAACTTTTTTTTTGGAATGTATTAAACTCAAACTGCAAGCGGCGCAATGATGGTGGGGAGCCAGAGGAGTATCCGGCATGCAGATAGGCAACGTCCAACAGTCAGACAGTCAGATAGGCACAGGGATAGATAGCTGGATATACAGACATTAGACTGGGTTTTGGCTGCGGTATCAGGTTTCCTCCCCCTCTGTCTGTCTGCCGGGACAGTCTTTTCTCTGAGGCCCTGACACTGAGGCACCACGCAGCCAGCCACGACAGCTGCCACAGCAGCATCTAATACCAACACACTCCGTGCTCCCTCATAACTACAAAGAGAACCATCATTTCAAACATGGCATACTTTGATGCTCTCGTAATGATCTTTGTGTTTTGAGAGAAAAAGCAGGAGGACATAGGAGTCGTGTGGCACCCCCCCCAGCCCCTCCCCGATTTTTTTAAAAGTTTGTTTCATTAGAACAAAGAGGCTCCCATCAACATGAGCTGGTTGAAGACAGCCGTGACAAAAAAAGGAAAAAAAAAAAAGAACAAGATTAAATAAGAAGAACTCTTCCAGGTATCAGCAAGTTAAGGTGTTTGTGTACATAAATATTAAAAAAGCTTGTATCAGCGTGCCATTGTAACCTTGTGAACTCGAGCATCAGTCTTGGGAGTCTCTAATTAAGGACGGCTGATGAATGGTCATACATTACGTGAGAGCGATTACCTTTGAGTGCGTATCTGTGCATGTATCAATCTGTGCCTGCGCAGCGCAGTTGTCAGCGTTGCGAGGCGAGTGTCTCAGCCTGGAGAAAGTGCAGGTCTAGCCTTGGTCACGTTGATGGAGGGGCGGCACTTCAGAGGCTCCAGGACCCCATGGCACCAGTCTCCCCAGTCCCCCAGACAGACTGGGAGCATCTGGGCTCTGTCAGCGCCTCTGGCCCCTGCAGACTCCGATCTATATGACGGGAGAGAGGAGTGCAATGGATCAGGCTGAGGGAAAATATGAGCCAGATTTTTCAGCCTTGTTCCAAAGACACGCTTTGCCAGTTACCATGTAACGTGTATGTGTGGCTGCATTAAAAGCCTGATAGCAGGTCACTGCGATTAATTTTGTATGATCTGAGATGGGAATTATAGATTAGCAACTAATGCTTGAAAAGTCCTGTTTTTATAAACTGACCAATTAAGAATTAATTAAAAGTTTGCTTCTAAATATGCGCAAAGCTGCTTCTGAGCAAAAAGAAGAAGAAAAAAAAAGATCAAGATATGACTGATAGAAATTATTCCAGAGTTTCCTTATGAAAGGGAGTAATGATTTCATCAAGTGGATATAACTCCAAAGCTCTGCCACATGGAAACTGATACACTCACTCGCCAAGAATAATTAATCCATACACTAAATTAGGAATATAAATCGTGGTCCCAATTTTACAAGGTCATTTTTAACTTCTCCCCTTACACTTTATTTAACTGTCTAGGAAAAGAAGGAGGAAAAAAAAAAAAAAACACCCCTATCAATGTGCTTCGCTTATTATGATTGACGATTGATGATTAAGTCCTCCAGCTGACACACACCACCAAAGCCGGTGAGTTGGAATTGGATGTGACACATACACAGTTCTGCGTGTTAGGTAATTCGTTGACGAGGGGCCAAATTCATTTATGGAACAGCGGTATTGGCAGGCGTGGACACTCTCTGCAAAAACAACGATAATCACAGAGGTTTGGCGCCGCGTGACAAGGACTCTTCAGGGAAAGGCCCTTACACGCTGCTTTGTTGGCTGTTCTTCCCTAAGATGGAGGAAAACATCCGCCACTGTTCTTAAAATGAGAGCAGAGGAGAGGTTTATGGAAGGTGTGACTGATGGCTGAAACATTTGAATAGCTTGCATGATGTGTAGCATGTAAATAATTTTTTAAAAAGTAGACTTTCCCGCAGATTCGCTGTTTGAGGAGGAGCAGTGTTTTGTTTTTTTTTGTTTTTCTTTAGAGGAATTGATGAAATAAAGGCTCTGATAAATCCACTGTAATGAAACATGAGGGGGACCCGGTTGCAAGTCATTTAATCTCTTTTTGCATTCTCCATTTTTTCTGCTAATGAGCCTTATTGACAATCAAACAGAAGCTGTCATCCCCCAGGATGCAACACTCCCAGCCCCTGCGTGTTTGTCATAGTGTCCTGGCAATCAGAGCTGCCTGCAAGACCAGGCTGGCAGTTAGTGGTTCTCACAGCAGCGCTGCCTGAAAATGGCACACTTCCTGTAGAGTTGCAGCTGCCACCTCTGCTACTTCCATTACTTTCTATAGCATGCAGATGTTGTATCAACATTCCCTGCCAAGGGGACTGCAATAACTGCGAGATTCATGCCATGTTTCAGAGGCACGTCAATTTCTCAAGTGGCACAATTAAAGAGGGAAATACAGTAACAGGTTTTTCACAGGCGCTGAAATCGGAAAAGGGTTTTTTTCACCTTTTTTTTTTTTCTTTTTCCAAAGGAGGGCTGTTTCATAAGGGTTCAGAAATCCACCCAATTTTTACTGCCCTTTTCCTGAGTTGAGTTTTTCTGTGAGCCTTTGTGCGGCAGACCTGTTGTGACCCACAGCGGATATGGAAATGGGGCTAAGGTTTTATGGGCCAAACGGATTGGACACACTCAAGCTCAGGGGGCATGAATATTGGATGTTATTTCTGCTCTCTTTTTATGTAATCCGTTGCCAATACATTATTAATAGATGATATCATATCCAGAACTACTGGACAAAGCACTACAGAGGACTACTATGAAAGGAGCTCTATACGGTGGAGACTGTGGCAAAAAATACAATTCAAGTGATATTATTTTATCACCGAAGTCTTGCGCACTCTAACCTAGCAATTCTAACGCTGTCATTTTAAAGCTAAGCGAAGTTTATACAGAAGGAAAACACGGCGAGTGATGTCATTCTACCAGAGTTAAGTTCTGCATTTTTTGGGGGATTTGAATTGCGCTGAAACATTGATGAAGTATCAAATAACACCCAAATACAAGTTTAATGGATGCTGAAGCGCTGGGATACCTCGCTCATCCTCCTTCACTGTAGCGAGTGAAGTGGAAATCTCGGCAAAGATGGGAAAAATTTCCACTTTCTCAAGTTTTTTTTCTTGCAAAGCCGACTCCCAGTGTACGTTAACAGGGGAGCAGTGCAGTATCTGATGTACAGAATCACAGACGCGAGGCTTTGCAAAAGTGGGATTGTTTGAAAAAAATAGAATAAAATAAAGTAAAACAAGGGTGGGGGGCAAATTCCCTGTTTTATTTCAAATGCTGAATTGTTCAAAAAAGGTCAGATACCCTTTTTTTTTTGCTTCATGATAAAGTTATGATCTCTACTTGTGCAGTTTTTATGACTCAGAAGCATTTTTGTTCTTGTGTCTAAACTTCAGGAGGCTTGAAGCCACTTTTCCTTTTCTTTTTCTTTCACTCAGCGGTTACACAAATCCACTGTCAAAGAGCAAATCCTTAAAAAGTGCTTCTCAGCACCCGGCCGTTGAGCGGACAAGATAAACTGTCGTCCACCTCTTAATTTTACGACCCGTCTTGACACTCTACAACGTGCGATAATGCCGTTTAAAGTGAATGCAAGAGCCTCTCGATGAGGGAGAATATGTGCAAGGTAATATGTATTTCCTTTTTAAGGTCAGTCGGAATTGTTTTTTCTCATGGGAAAGCGGCGATTGATAAAGAGCAAACAAAACCCCTTTTCTGAATGCTTGTCCTCCATGGCCTCAATGAAGGTTTCATTCCTTTATATCATCCAGCCCAATTCCCAGCATGCACGGCCATTGTGGCGCTTTCAACTGGAGCTCTCCATTGACTGGCTTATTGTCCGGTCGCTCCTTTGTGCGAGCTATCACCGGAGCACAATCTTTCACCTGAACAGCACAGGAGCGCAGGATATGGTCACGTAAAAAAAGAGACACAGAAAAAAAAAAAAAGAAAACGAAGAAGTAGTGAGTCGCCCATGTAAGATGCCAGGCTGCGCAATTAACCCGACGCTGATGAAGAAATATTTTGAACTTTAAACACCTCCAGTCGCTGCTTCTTAATAACCCGATTATTAGTCATGCTCAGGGTGCCTGCGTCACACAGAGATGTTCAATATTACAGCTTGGTCTTATATTATTGAGAGGACTTTTTCTTTTTTTTTCTTTCTTTTTTTTTTTGAAATATAACAATGCACGAGCAGATGTTTGAAGAGTGGCCCTTGGCAACACAAGGCTAGTTAAGATCGATATTGCTTTCAATATTTCTTTCCTTTGACAGATAACCAGTACTGAGGAAAGTCTTGATAAGAGTGGCAACATATGGATGCGGTAAGCCTTGCTCTCTTTTGATTGTGTGACCCCCTGACCCATGCCTGTGTCTGAGAGCGAGGCAGCCACATGGTACGGTGGGGGTCTGTCAGGCTCTGGTTATGGGGCATTATTGACCCAGGATTTATAAATATTTAATGCACACATTAAGATCATGGTGGAGGGTGGCCATTAGAGTTCTCCAATAAAAGAGGCTCTCACGATGATTGAATGGTGTGGCAGAGCTAGTGGCTGTTTGTTGGGTACAGAGAAACCTGCTGAGACTATATATAGTGTACCTCGAGCTTGCCTGGCAGGCTTCAGAGCTCTTAAAACGCACAACAACTGAGCTAACTTGTCATTTTTTTCAATTCAACTTTTACCCTCGTCATTTGTCTTCCTCCCTCCGAGTTGCGCTCAGCTCGCTTTTCGTTTCCTTCGCAGACTCCTTCGCAACACCTTTTACCAAACAGAAGGCAAGGTAACAGATCCGAACCTGTGTATCTGGAGCAGATAATGCAGCGTCAGGCGGCAGCTGTGTGTTATCGGACGCACGGGGTTTATCGGGGAAAATTATTTGAAGGCGCAGGGCAGCTGAAAATTAAATCGCTTCTTTCAGTGTGTCTGTCCTTTTTTTCCCCACTATCAGCAGCTTGTGGGCTATCTCCTTCGCCCGTGAGATCCGTGCATGCCGGCTGACATAATAAGCTGCGATATGCTGATTGCTGCTTGGGTTGCTGTCATTTAATTGTGCATTAAAGGCAGACGTGGCCTCGGACAATGTTGCCTTGATGAGAAATTGACATTTTGTGACCTGCACTCCGCGACCACTCAGGATGCCAGATAAGATGCTCAGTTGTTTTTAAGGAGAACCACTGTTCTTCCCTCAAACACTTCTATCCTTCTGTTTGACCCACTTGATGAGTATAGATTTCACAGTGCCCCCCTCTTTTCAGCACTCAAACTATAAGAGGTTCAAAACGATACCAGCCCTTATAGACAAAGGATAACCTTGCTCTTTCAATGTATTGATTCTTTATTAACTAGGTGGCTTAATGCAATGAAATGAGGGATTTGAATGAGCCCCATTTGAGGTGCTTTGAATAAAAAGCTTGCACTGTTTATGAACGACTACAATGAGCCTTTTGAAGCTCCACGGACGCAGGATGTGCTCGTACAGACCAGTAAAATGTGTCACAATGTCGGAATGCTTTGCTGAAAGAATATGAGTAAAGAGCAGTTTTCATTGTTTTTATGGATGTTACACTTTTCCACAGATTTCAAACAGTTATCTCCATAGCAATGTCTAAACACTACATCTTACAGATGAATCACAGGTTTTGTCCTCGGACGGGTCTACTGTCTTTTTCTTGGTCCTGATTGTCAGTTTGTCTGCCATCCAAACTGTGCTTAAAACTGAAGAAGTCCACAGTTGAGGAGCTATCGGGTTATTTCTTTTTACTGAAAATTTGAATAGTAAAACATCACTTTTTCATTTTCTGTTTTCATTCCAAATTATGGCATTTTTTTTTTTTAATTTGCTTCCCTGTAAACACATGTAAGCTATGTGGCAGAGTCTTAAGTGGTGAGTAAAAATGACTTCTATACATTCTACAAAACAGGAAAAAAATACAACCACAAATGGAGTCTTTTTTTTTTTTTTTTATCTCCAAGGTTGTCCCTCATGCACATTAGTCTCTATTGGATCTTAACAACTATCATATGGTTCACAAACAATTTATTTGACAGTACAACCAACAAAGTTTTCTCCAAAATGGTCTGTATAGATAATTTAAAATCAATATAAAAATAAACAATGAAGTTTGACTTCCCTTTAAAAAAATGGACAGAGAGTCTTGACGGTGTAACACAAATTTTGAGGATACACATGAAATATATGCACATTGCATTTCATCAAATACAAAAAGAAAAACAAATGAAGGCAACAGTTCTTGGCTGAATTATCTGTGCTGCATCACTATATTAAGGGCATGACGATTAATACATACATAATGAAAAGCAATATACAAAATTTCAGAGATAAATACATTATTTATAGTTGATATGTTACAAAATTTCCTTCAGTGAGCGCAAGTGTGTATTAAAACAGAAATGTGACAATGAACTACTACTCTCCTACATTCTCAATGAATTTTAATTTTGTTTTTTTTTTACGTTTTTGTTTTTTTTTTTTTTTCAGTTGATCTAAAAGAACATGAAAAAGACAGATGTATAAATATTTAGCACAAGTTTGGCAATATCACAATAGTCTACATTTTTTTTAACCACATATAAAACACAGAAGGGAGTTGGAGCCAAAAGGAGACTGCTCCTCATCAACAAGAAACAGACTTCACAGTAGCCTAGGAATGCATTAATATACAGTGCTAGCAAAAAAGTTGAAAAAACATGGCAAAACACACTTGCTTAAAAGGAAGCTCTAGACGTGGAAGTACATCATATTCATCAACAGAGCAGTGTTTTTGTACACATCAGTGTGCTTGTTGAGTCGGAGAATTATTTTTTTTTTTGATTTTTTAATTTTTTTTTTTACTTTTAAGATGATTTCTAGCTACAATAAATTACAAAATTTAAGTTAAAATGCAGGAATGAAACATGATACAACATTGCCCGCCCTGCCCCACCCTGTTTTTTTGGGTTTTTTTTTAACTAATATTTATTGTACTTTTTTTTGTTTTGTTTTTTGTTGGATCAAGTTTCTAAATTACATATTTCATATAATTTCCAGTTGAAATTCAAACCATCTTGCCCCCCCCCCCCCCC
>NC_051451.1:16826588-16847696 GCF_001649575.2 Kryptolebias marmoratus | reverse complement strand
ATATATATATATATATATATATATATATATATATATATATATATATATTTATATAGACATTTGTCTCGTGTTGTTTCATATGCTCCCTGCTCTGATCTGTGAATAAACTTACAGTTTGTAGTATTTTAGGAGTGCAAACGGGCTACTTTTTTTTTGTTTGTTTCATTTTGCTTTGTTTTTTGCTTGTTACTTGTTAGTGATAACCTGTGAACTTGTTTTTTTGTGTAGTGTATGTTCTCTTTAAATAAAATAAAGAAAAAATAAAGTCCCACAGAAAAAAAAAAAAAACATAGTTTGTCACGAAATCCTTTTTTTTTTTCTCCGTAGGTCGTGAAAGTCATTAAAAAGAAAAAAAAAATCTTCTCTTTTTTTTTTTCCTTCTTTCTTTAGAACAAGCGATTGACTATACATTACACCAGCAATTCTGCAGTGTGCTTGTGTGAGGAGGGGAGGGGGGGAGGAGGGGGGAGGGAGGTGTCCCGTGAAGTGGTAGTGTGTCGACTGGTGCTCGAGATGACAAAAGTGCATTTACATTGGAGGGACGACCAGGCCGGACATGGCTGGGGGACAAAAAGGAGAGACAGAGACAGAGAGAGAAGAGACATCAGTTGATTTGTCCAGAAAAACTAAACAGGGTAGCAAATTTATTGAAACCTAAATTTGGTGCATGCATGTCTGTATGTGTGTGCCAGTGTGTGCTTGTTTGAGACGAGCCGTTTGACAGTGCACAAGCGTGTGAATGTATGCCTTAATGTGCCTGTTTGCGTATGTGCCTGCGAGTGTTTGCCGTGTCCGCCAGCCGGCTGCTGTATGTCCTAACGGGGGAGGTGGGGTGGGAGAGTTTAAAAAAACCTCCCTCTTGCTCTGACATTTCAGCCCTCAGCATGCCAGCTCTGCTATGTGTGATATTTCTCCTGGCGTTGGGGTAATGGCAAACAGTGGCCCAGACTCCCAGGAGACCCAGCTGTGGTGACGGCGGAGCAACAACACGGTCACTTCCCACAATGCCACAATCCTACGGTACCAGACACTCCTCGGATGCTGCTCAGATTCATTCCTGTCCCTTCTCTGCCTCCTCTCATCTCTCTATCGTTGCCTTTCTGAAGCTGAGCAGCACATTAGTCCTGCATTTTCCCCCAAGTTGTGCCTTTGCGTCATTATCCAAGAGAGATTAGGCAAGATCAAAGGTAGCTCCCGTTATTTCACCAAGACCATCTGCTTGGGATATCATTAGCAACTGTAGCTCGTCCTCAGAGTTTATATATTCAGTATTTTCACACGTTTTAACAATTAGGCAACTAGTGAAGTGCTAGGATGATATATTATTATATTACTCTGAGTATATTTGTAGAGTCATGGTTGAAATGCTTTTAAGTTTGCCAGCGCAGATGATGGCAAGGCATTGCTCATTAATTTCTGCACAACATGTATTAATAAGTATGAACGTGTAGCAAGATGAACTTTAATTTCCCACTTCATTAAGCCCAATGTTATTAATCTTGGGGCACACACTACAGCTAAGCTTGTTTTCAATGCAATCATGTTGGTCATGACACATGCACAAAACCTAATAAACATAATTACTGAAACAATTCGGCGAAGGTCTCTTCCTGCGACATCGGAGCAGATCATTTGTATGTAAGGGCAACAAGGATGCATGTTTGCCATCCTACACTATTGTATGTGTGAGTGTGTGTGTGTGAGAGAGAGAGAGCATGCTTTATGGAAGTGTGTGTGTGTGTGTGTGTGTTTGAATGCAAACTGAAAGGTGTAAATTGGCCTGTCAAAATGCATATATTTGTAATGATTAATCCCTCACCAAACCGGACAGAGGCCTGAGCAGCGGTATCTGACCAGTAGTCCGTAGGGAAGGGATGAGGGGGTGAGGGGGGCTCACCTTGCAGTCCGTTGCCGTTGGCGCTGGTGCAGGAGGGGGGTGGGGAGGCCTGGGGTCGGACCACAGGGGCGAAGGCGCTCTTTTGTTTAACTGCGGAGACGACAGGGAGGGCAAGAGGGAAAGAGGGAGGGCGAGAGTGAGAACGTGCTGTGAGTAGTGCTCGAGAGGGAGAGGGCAGTTAAGGTAAGGTCGGGATAGAGTTACTGCCAGGAGGACACATGATCAGTACTCGCAGGCCCCTACGATCAACATCTTGTCCGGTTGAACAAATACAGGTGGCAAATAGTCGGAACCCACCTAATATTCCTGCAGTCCTGAGCCACATGTGTGTTCTCTGAAGTACTTAAACTAAACAAGCTCCCGTGAATGAACCGTAATATATTTTTACCGTCAATAATATTCCAGGCCTGTCAGAAATAATTCATAGGAGTGAAAACGAATGTGCGAGCTGGAATTAAATCAGCAGCAGCTTAGTGCTACGACAGCGTGCAAGAGTGGCAAGCTACTCACTTCCATATGGGGAGTTGGCAGAGGATCCGTTGAGGAACCCAGGGGAGCTTGGCACTCCCAGGTTCATACCGGCATTGCCGTAGCCATTCATGCTGTTGCTGACTGTGTTGTAGCTCGACTGCTGTGGGGTGCTGCTGGAGATGTAGCCCCGAGGGGACACGCTGCTGGTGTTCCGGCTGTAGCCCACTGAATAACACAGGTGGAAGATGGACATTTATGTATTCATTTCGTTTCTTCTGTCGGATTTATAAGAGAAACGGTCAGGGATTAAAGTAAATGATAACAGAGCGTTGCGAGTGCAAACATTTTTAAACCAAATCTCGACTACTTAACTTTATAATTATTTAAAAACGTGCGCTGTAATAATTTATTGACTACAAAAGAAGGAAGTATGTGTCATTTTATTGTAAACCACCTGGAATTCTTTTTTAGGAGCAACTGCAGTCCTGTTGCACCGCCACTTTTAGGGATCTCTAATTTATGAAATCCTTGAAATCACACACCTTGGTCGTTCCCTTGTGACTCAGACACATTGACTGCTAGTTGGCTGCTGAAGGAGTTGACTCCCATCATGCCGTGGGAGGCTGTGTTAGCGAGAGAGGGGATCTGGTTGTGGTTGCGGGGAACGCTGTACAGGGCCTCTGCGATGTCAGCTGCCCTCTTCAGAATGATCTCCTGAGAGGTGAAAAGAAAGCAGAGAGTTTCTTATTTCCACTTTTCTTAACATAGCTGTTTTGTTTTTTTTATGCATGTTTTATGAGTCGAAAACGAAATTGCACTACAGTATTCTTCCAGGAAAAAGTGGCGAATACACCTTTTGCCTATATTATCAGAAGATTATTTGGCATTTAGAGATTAAAACGTGCTGAAAACCGTTTTTCGGGGCACAAACCTGATTGTTATGGGGCATTCCGTACAGGGCTTCAACAAGATCAGCCGCCCTCTTCAGTAACACCTCCTGAAGAGAAAAAACATGTAGCATGAACATAAAGCCTGAACAGATATTTGTCTTGAACCCCTGCCCAGCCTAGAAAAAAGCCACCACCTGAATGTTTTAAGCAAATAGCTGAGACCATCATTGGAAATGTACAGCAGGATTAAAACGAGTTATTTAACCCTAACTGATTAAAAAAAGCAGCCCCTTGTTCTGTAATAAACAAGTAAGATGCTTGTTTAAAGAACCCTCCTGCTTAGGATGACAGGACTAGACTAAATCTTTATAAGAGTGGTCCAGGAAGCATCCGTCATCATTTTTACTGCCCTGCTGAGAACTTTCGGTATGTAGTGGAGAAAAATCACATAAAAGTCTAATTCTCCAATCAAATCAAGATCGTGGCTAAATGACTAGTGAAAATCTGGTTGTAAATTCTTGATGTGGCATTGCATGTCCCAGTGCTTAATGATTCTTTATTGTCATGAATTCATGTGGTTAATCTGGGCTGGTGGACCAAGAAAATATAAGCAAGTTTTTCGTTTTTTTTGTTTTTGTTTGTTTGTTTTTTTTCGTCAAGGCACTCTACACCCAGCAACAAGAACACAAGCAGACTTGCACGACAAGGTTGCAAAGCGCTTTCAGAAATGTTTACATAAATAAAAGCCATCTTGATTTAAGAGGCTCCAGAGGTGCATTTATACGGCACTACCATTTTGCTCCTTCCAACCATGCAGAGCAGTGAATAATGTTCCCTATCTTAATTAAACTGGCATAGTCCTTTAAAAACAACACCTCACCCATGATTCTGGGCTTCACGTTTGCTCCGGAGTTCAGTGCCGAGTCCCCTCTCTTCAGAACAATAAAGTGAATTAGCTCTGGGTTAATCTAGTTCTGTTGTAATGACATTAAGGAATTTTTCAATTAACCTCTTTGACTGGCTGTTGCAAAGGACTTCACAAATGACTTCCCATCCAGCAAGAGCTGGGTGCTTGTGCCTTGGGGACACGGATGCTCAGGATGTGGTCTTATCCATGTCTGCATGCTTGCCCCCATTTGACAATGCGGATTAGCTGTGTTGCTTTGGCTCTTCACAGTGAAAATGAGTTGGCCCCAGATCCTGTTCCCCCCACTCTGTTTTGGGGCTTTCAGCTAGGTGGGGTTTGGCCCGTTTGGGTGTTTTTTTATCTGCTCTTTGAATTCAGCACTTACAATTAAATCCCTCTCAAGAAACCAGACTGCTCTCTTTGTTTTCCATAATACACAAGGCAGTATGCTCTATGAAAACTCTCTCCTCCTCTTAGAGTGCATTTAATCTGACAAAGGCAAGTTGCAGACATGGCTGTTGTGTGTGTTTTTAAAATGCTCTCTTGTTGTCACCTGCTGGAGAGCAGAGATTTGTCGACTTTGCTGTTAGAACTCTGGTTAAAAGCAATGCAAATCTGTCACTAAAAACATCTCAGATGGTGCTTGTTTTCTTCCCACATTCACTGTGTTTTCTTTTGCAGGCCTTGGTAATTTGTCTGAAGTGTTCCATCACTTGGCAGTAGCAGTGTGGGATTAAGACGGCAGCTGCCGTAAATGAATGTAAACACAGCCTTCGCGCCTTCAAACAGCGGCCTCCAAGACTTGGCCTGCATCTCCAAGGCGCAGCGTATGTAGTGTGTACGCTGTGTGTGTACGAGCCCTTTCATCCTAAGGAGCATATCTACCACAGTCCTTGATTTATCAAGATGAATCACTGTAGAAGCCACTTGCAGCGTATGCCATGCTCTCTTATAGAAACATATCGCTTAATCCACCCCAAGTTACCGGATGGGTGGCTCTTAGAATGGGCATTTACCTCTGAAATTGGTGTGTATGCTCAACGTTGCATGCATCTAGTTTGCATACAAATAAAGAATTATGGTTGTCGTGAAGCAGGTAGACTAAATGAGAGGACCAGCTGTCTTGATGTGTTCTCATCAGGCAGAACAGATTTCTCTCTCTCTTGCTGAGTGAGATAAAGTGGTTTTCTTTCTTTTTGTCTGCAGTTAATAATTACCAATAATCTATTCTATCATATTTCAAGATCTCCTACATGGCTCTCAATTTTAAACAACAATTAAAGCAATTAAGACTGTCGCGTTCGCAAGCCATGTTTCATTCTCTGTAAAACGTCCTCTCCCTCCTTGTCCATATGGTACTTTGCAGCAGTGACATAAGGACAGCTTGGAAAAAGGAGGAGAGAAAACGATATTGCCTCTCATCCTTAATCTGTCGTTTACCGCGTGGTGTCTTAACTAACCGAGCTGACTCGCAGGGCTATGCTTAAGTGGCAACCTAGTCATATCCGAGGATGATGAGAAGTGCTGCACCCAATCAAGGAAGAAGTTTGTTTTCTTCTGACGAGACGCTTTCATGCGCATCAGCTCACGCTGTGAATACGATTAGCACAGAATAGTGTTCCGAGGGCATTTCCATGTAAATCTCAATCCTGCTCCAGCATAAGTGTAATTGGCTTTCTTGTCATGGAGACATATCTGAACACACCATGTTAAATTGAAACAATTAAAGGCTTCAAATGATTTCTGCTGTTCTGTGACAAATGCGTGACTGATTTCTACTATTGTTTGCAGTGCTTTGCATAAAGGTCTTGCGCTGCACAAATGTCTGAACGGGGCGGCTCAGATGACTGATCACCTAAGATTTAGAAGCTGCTTTATGTTATTGCCGAGAAGAGAAAAAAAAAATAATAATAATAAAACTGAGAGGAAGAAATACCAAATGGTGTGTTATAAAAAATATCTAACCATAGCGAATCCAAATGTGAGTCTTCAAGCACTAGATTAACATGGATGTTGTATTTATATTATCACAGTTAATAAAAGAGGGCCTAGGTTATGTAGCTTGGAGTGCTAATGCCATTATAAAACTGTAAGGCAATTACTCTGTTAGCTCTAGCCTGAGGTAATGAATGCATTTAGAAGCATAGGGCCATTAGATGAAGGTACTTCAAAGAGCACAGGAAGAGAGATTCATTTAAATACATGGGTAATTGCTTGACATGAACACATTTGTAATATTTTTTTCCTTGTGGATTACACAAAGAATTGGAAAAGAATGGGCTTCGGCTCATTTTGGGGGGAAAGAAAAGAATCCAAAGCAATCAGCTTAATAATAAAACAATATTGAGTTTCCACTTTTAATTTCATAATGAATCTAATTTGTTACAGAAGAGAGAAATTGAGTGTGATATAATGTGATATCCAGTCTATTTGTCCATTACTGCCAGAGGGCACAAAATGGTATTATAAATTGTCTGAATAGAAAATTGTTTTATAACAAGATCTTAAAAAGGAGGGTGAATTCCAAAGTCTCTCTTCACTTAACGCAATGCCCGCAAACCAATCTCCTTTCTCATCACTTGACTGCTCACACTTATTACTTTCATATTCACCCTGGACTTTGCATTGAATTTTTATATCTCCACTCCTCCCACAGGGTCAGACTGTCATCTACGATGTTGTCTTAGAATTACGAGGTAAACTTCAATCAGGGGCAGCTTCCCCCCTTTTTTCTCTGTGTAGCAACAATATTAGCGTGCATCCCTTGCTATCCATGAGCACTCCCATATTGGCTTTCTGTCTCCTTACAATTACCACGTGTCTTACTGGTCCCAGGGAGAAGGCTGGTGGAAATCAATAGTGCAGTAATATTATCAACTGGAGGGTGAAGTCATGGGAGGGAGGGGGGGATAGAGGCGGTGAGTGGGCTTGGTGTCGATTTGCCTTTCTGCTAATGCACACCGCGCGTCCTCCAGCTTTATCTTCTTTTTATAGAGTCTCCCTGCCTCACCTGCACCCTGTAATGGCTGTTCTCTATATGCTGTTTCTGTTCTCATTCCAAATGTACATGCCAGCCTCAGCCCGCCGCAGGCTGTTTTATTGGGAATGTGCTTTTGACCCCGAGAGCTGACCCTCAGATGGCAAGCTTAACAATGACGAATCACTTGGTGGGATCATTTACATGCCCCCTGAACCCCATATTTGGGTCCATTAGAGAGCAAATCAAATATTTATGTTGTTTATTGGAAGTGCAGGGTTTCATCTCACTCTGTGATTGTTTCATGCAAAGGCTGGGAGACCGTGCTATATTAAGTATACGCTCACCCAGGAAACTAATCTTGGGCTCAGTGTCAAAATGTGTCTGACAACCAGCGGTGCTTTGTATTCAAGGAAAGAAGTGAGCTTTCTCTGTAATAAAACCGTGTTAACATTATGTCTCTGTTTGCTGAAAAGAAGTGGATTTCATAAAAAAAAAAAAGAAGAACAAAAAAATTGTGTGACTTTATAAAACTGAAACAGTGTAGTTAGATTCACCGGTCATGCAGGCAGAGATGGAGCAAGTCATGTGGATATTAAAGGTAAAGTGTACTTTTAGCTTTTGGTCAACGTTTACACGTGATATTAGAGTAACATTTCATGTCTAGGTGTAGCTTCTTCTCTCCACAGGGACCGGGTCTAATTGAAACACTTCATATACCGAACCAACGACTAGCTGTGATGTTCCATCTCTCCACGTTGCCTTGGTCAAACATCTATAGCCAGCACACAGTCTGTTCTTTATTAAATTGTCCATTGGACATTAATAATATTGCTGTGTTGCTTGCTGGGATTTAATAGATAAGGTCTTTAAAGGTTTTACAGTATTATTAAAACTCTGAGGTGGTCTCCACTTTACTACATGCCGAGGGGTTTTGAATTGACTAATCAGTCATATTATTACTTTTGACACATCTGGAACATCGGTTATCAAAATGGTTACTGGCAGGGTGGCAATTAGTGAAACACACAGATAGATTGTATCAGTAGGATATGGAAAGAGTGAGAGAATCAAAAGAAAGCAAAGGAATAAAGGAATCAAAAAAAATTCTGTATGAGAGGGGAGTTTAAAAAACAAAGAAATCTATGCTGTTTTATCACTATGGCAGCCTTTTTATGTGACACACCAGTGTGTCGAAAAGCTGATGTGGCTTTCAACTCCTTAACCCAAGTTGAAAAAAGGAAGAGAAAAAAAAAAACAACAATAAGAAAGCCAAAGCATAATAACATGCAGTCTTTGTCTATTAGCTGCAGTAAGACTAGAGGGTTTACGGCACAGGGTTCTGTAAACAAAAGATTAAACCAAATCGAGCCGCAGAAAATGAAAGGAAAACATGAGTGGGGTAATGAGGGTGCAGGCGTCGTTTCTGACCAGATTACCATCTCCACAGACTACTGGAGAGGAAAACGCCTGATTGAGCTATTTTACCACACAGAGAGCTTACGCCTCTCTCCACACACAAAACCAATACCATTACCACACTGGTTGGTGGGTAAAGCCACATATGTGAAGCAAAGCTGTTAGCGCTTAGGGTCACAGTACTCTGCATTGATGGTAATGTTGTTCTGTTTATTTGTCACACTCAGAGTAAAAAGACATTAAAAGCCAGACAGCTCTGTGTCATTACCACTTTGAGTGTTTCTGCACAGCACAGACACTGTACTGACCTTTGGTAACCTCTCAGGATCGCCAGGGTGTCTGGGGATGACCTTCTGCAGCCTCTGGAAACCATAGTCGATAGTGGGCTCATTCAGGGCTGAAAGATAAAACGGGGAGATGAAAATTAGAGCCATTTCAGAGCTAATTTTGCAAGAGTTATAAAGAAACTAATTGAGGAATCTGTTAGAATTTACTGTACAAAAGTCATTTCAGAATCCCTAATTTCAAAGAAACCTCAAGGGTGATACTATGTTTTATGAAACATTAGCAGCTTTGAAGGTAGAAAAAGCAATAGAAAGTGACACAAACACCTCTGACACTTGTGTCACCAAGTGCTATTCCATTAACATCGGTGATGACCTACATCACTCTGAGAATCCTTCCAAGGGACCCTCCCTCTTTTTATCTGCTTGGGAATATTGACTACAGCAAACTACATAGTGGGGGTCTTTTAATCTAACAGAGCTTTAATAATCTGTGAAAGTCTGTCCACACATTGATCTAGTGTAAGTTGCTGTCATTTCACCCTTCTGCACCAACTGTACTGCAACACTGGGCCCGTGAAATACGGCAGCAGATCCCATGGAGCCATTAATCTCTCCCACCCCTCAAATAGTAATCTGGGGCATGAGGCATATTGGGCGATGAATCAGAGGCACAAAGTAAATGAATCATAACCCAGACTTTGGTGAGAGCAGGGCGTTTTATGTCTGACAGTCCTAATGGGTAATTGAAGGTTTCCTTACAGCTCCGCCTGATTCTAAACAATCATGTGTACTCTCATACAGAGGGTGAGGGGAGGCAGGGCAGAGGGGAGGAGGGGTAGGAAGGAGGAGAGCAGTGTAAAAGGGGAAGGAACGACTTAATAGAGAACATCACTTCTCAATGTAGATATCATTTTCAGGAGAGTAACTCCGCCGAGCAAGGCGCTTCATAAATCAATGGCTTTCTATGGAGACTAATAAGAGCTGCCTGCCTCTATTCATTGTTCAGCCTGTAATTTGGCCCATCACTCATTACTCAGCATGTAATTTCAGCATTAACACCACACAGCTCGCTGAACCTGCTGAACACCAGAGAATGTGGAAGCAAATGAATGCCCCCCCTGCAATCACACAGACACACACACACACACAAGCAGAGCCACAGAGGCAAAAGCCAAAGACTCAGGGTAGAAAAGACAACACATATTATTTCTTAATATTTCGCTTGCCCCCTCTCATCTCAGTGCTCATGCTCTCTTTAAACATAACCCACACAAATATTGGACTTATTCATACTCGTACTTACAACTGAACACACGCACCAGTTGTGCCAAAACCTGAATACAGTAATTGCCAGCTCGGCCGTGATCAAATGGAGCAATTATGTGTTCAAGCATGGACAATGCGGGGCGCTAATCGATAGTAATGATCCAGCTTACAAATA
Organism: Kryptolebias marmoratus; assembly: GCF_001649575.2. Lineage (NCBI taxonomy): Eukaryota > Metazoa > Chordata > Actinopteri > Cyprinodontiformes > Rivulidae > Kryptolebias > Kryptolebias marmoratus. The sequence goes on along the minus strand of NC_051451.1, from coordinate 16,837,407 downwards.
CAGTGGTATTCAACCCCTATAGTCCAGACACACCTGAATAAACCCCATGCCACAACTACATACACTGCTGGAAATCTGATTTGACATGTCATCATGTGTCCTGGAACGACAAAGGTCTGCTTCGGAATGTGGGGGAAAGTCATCTCCTCCTTATTAAAGGATTGATCTGCAGTATTGATCGTACATGACAAGGCTGTAGCAAGGAATTTGCCCCCTTTTCTTTTGTTATTTCTACTCCCCCTCTTATCTTATGCACTCTGGCAGTCCTGTACGTGTGTGCATATGTACACACACACACACAAGCGTGTGTGAGTGCCCGCGCCCTGCTGGAAAAAGTGTATGTGCACGACAGCCCTGCCAGACCCCGCTGCTCAGTGTGATGTAAATTGTGTATGTGTAAAAAGCACTCCATAATCAGGCCATCCATCATCAGAGGCTGTCAGTGGGCTCTCTCAGGGTGATACATCACGCTCTCCTGTCCTCTGCCTCAGCTGGGGCCTACACAACCCGCCAGGCATGCTGGGAACGCAGCCGGACAGACGTACAGTATGGGACAAGACATAGGTTGGAAGAGGTGCACTGTTTGACATGCCTTCCCAATGATAATGATGCCCTACTGTAAATGCCAGTCTAAGAATGGTGAAGAATGTGTTTCGGAAGGCTCAGTCTTTAGAGCACACTTCGGATCGCGTTATCAGTATCCCTTGCTTTGATCAGTAGAAATCAAAATGTGTCAAATCAAAAATTATTTTCTTTTAAACTGGCCTCTGTTGCGCTTAAAACCCAGTCCGGCGTTGTGCAGTTGCAGTTCAAGCGTCAGGCATGATCTTCACATGTCGACATGTCGCCATCTCATCTATCATGGAGATGATCTTTGTAACAACCCCGGCGTAATGAAATTGGTGACACAGACTGCCATCTGCTATTGATTTCATGCAAATGCTTTTGACAGCTGATGGAGACTTGCATTAGCGCTAAACGGTGCTGTCAGTTGATGAGTTGACAGTTTTGTAGTCATAGCATGTACACTGGCGCAGACAGACACAGACAATGTCAATAATCCTGTAAGAGCTGCTGATGATATATACTTAGCACTTATATTCAATCTAGACAATAAATGTGCAGTCATTGCACTGCTCCGCGCATTTTTTCTTCCGTGCAAAGATTTTCTTTCATCTGCTGAGCTTTTCCAAAAATCATTGGGATGACTCTTCTTACATTTTCCTGCGGCACACGCATTGACAGGAGCCTTTTCACACTTTTACCCTCTTCACCTCAATGTCTTTTTTAATCCTTGACACATTGTTATGCTCTAACTTCTCACTCATAAACTTGACTTGCTTTTTGAAGAGCAAATCTAGCTCTGCGATGACTCCAAAATTTGGAAGGTCAAGTAACCCCCCACCCCCACCCCACCCCCCCCTCCTTCTCCCTCACACACACAGGCGTGCACACACACACTTCTCTGCCCATCCTTACCCCTTCTGTAAGGCTTCCCAGTCACTTCAAGGAAATATGAAACCCTCCACACACATCCCATAAATCCTGCACTGGGTGGGGAGTCTAGCCGAGGGGAGGAGGAGGGACAGAGACTACTATGGGAGGCATGATAGCAGAGGGGTGCGGGTAATTATGAGGTGGAGAGATTGTGTGACCTCTCACCCCTGCTGCATTACTCGCCTGATATTAAGATAAATTGCCTGATTTTGGGTAAACATATGCTGCAATTCAAACTGTCAGCACTGGTTTGCTCAGGGATAATTTGTATTGATCTCCTGGCTTCTTCCCCATTTTGCTTACTGACCTCATGGATAATTAGAGAAAAAGAGACACGGGGAGGTAAGGCAGGGCTTGCATTTGAATACTTTGCTGGAGAGATGAAGAGCACATGGGTGCGGGGGCAGAGGGAACATTAGACACTAATAGAATTTTCATTTTCTCTCATTTTCTGCTCAGATTTAGACAGGTTACATGTTTTGTTCAATTATATTGCTTATGTCTCTTTTTCCTGCCTGGGTTAGAGATCCTCCATGTTTTAATTTCCAGGATGATGGAAATTTTTCTAACACAATGTGACAGCAAATATGTTTCAAATTTAACAGCTAATAACTAAAAGAATTATTGCCACATGTGAGCGAAATTAACATGATAAGTGGCAAAAGCTTGGACCTGCGGAGGAGCGAGCTTCTGCTCTGTGAAGGTTTGGAGGAACATTTTTATGAATATTTTAGTAATTCTCTCCAGAGAGTGAATGATCGTGTTTCAGAATATGAAGAAATGGAATGCATGACTTGGTGTGCAGCTGTGACCGTATCATTTCCTTTTTTTTTTAATAACACGCATGCGCACGGGCGTCCGTGGCAGGCCTTCAGCTGAATTCCTCTGCCTGGAATGTGCACTTCCCAATCTTATTTTGATCTAACGCCTCAATCTGCCGCCCTTTCATGCAGCTAACACATTTTCTGTGAGAGCTCCTTCAGCAGCCTCAGTCCTACCACTTTACTTAAAATGTAGAGTGGATCGCTTTTACATGGCATATGAGTGTGGTCTGCTGCTCCTTCTCCATGTTCTCTAGAAATAGGACATGAGTAACCGCTCTGAGGAAACAGTGTAACATGGCCGATGCTGGCAGCCAGAAGTGCTTACATGGCAATACAGCTCTGTGTGCCTTTAGTCTGTATAAAAGTGGATTCAGCATGTGTATTGACTTACAGTATCAGGGTATAAACATAGGGAAATGTTTGAGCAAAGCAGTAAATTCAAGGGAAATTGTTCCTTGTTAAGTCTATGAGCCTGAATGGAAGCTTGCACAGAGTACTAGCATTCCTGCCAGCCATTACTGCTTATTACGATAACTCTATCTTTCCAGGAGATAAAAACCTAGCCTTGTTGCCATTTGCCAGCTATTACTTTCGCTAATTATACTTAACTGCTTCGAGCTTATCTCCACTCCTCCTACACCATTGAGCAGTTTTTTTTTCTTTCCCCTTAACACAAATTAGAGGTGGAGTGGGAGTTGGAAAGGGGGAGACAGATAAACAGCACAAGCAAGAAGTTCATTCAAGTGTTATTGCATTTGTGACTTGTCAAACCGTCTGACTGAAGCCTTCGAGGCACCTGCAGTCTGTTAGATGTATGCAGTTCACAGCACTATCAACACAAAGAATGACCTCTTCTAAATTCAAAAGTATGCAGGAGCCTATTGGAGATATAGATAAAGTAAATAACTTCTCAGTGTTTCTGTAAGGAGTTAAAATGGAATGATGTGCAAACAGGAAGGCAAAGTAATCAAAAGTCATGCTGCTGCTCCTCAGTATAGATATTTTGCAGGGTTTAAAGAGTAGAAAATATGCATGCAGATGTAGAAACTATCATATAAATCAACCAAACCCAAACCAAGTCAAATTGGAATTTTCACAGCAAACCCACGCAAAGCAAACCTCATCTGTTTTAACACTGACCATATCATCTCCATCCACTGTAGCCAGTTATCACTCAGTGATTCCATCTCCAGCAGTCTCAAGATGAACAGGAAATTAAAATTTCAAAGATCTGCAGTTAAGATAAATCAATGGAGACAGATCAATGTTCATTGAAATTTCATGAACTTTGAGCCAATACAGATGAAAAAAGCTCGACAGTTACAGTCTCCCACAGATATTGCTCCTGCAACAGATAAAATGTAATTAACACGGTTAAAAGGGAGCAATGGTACAGATTGCACATCCATAATTTCAGGCTTGCCTCAAATCGGTTGTATTATTAGAAAGGGCCAAAGACACCTGTTCAATCCTCTTAGATGACATCTAAAGTATGTGTGCCACTTCTCTAAGGACGTCAGCGGACTTTCACACATTACCGGCCAACAGAAATCAAATGGGTTCCCTTCACAGCTGATTGCAAGCGCAAATTAATATTGTAAAATGAAGATCAATACATGGACGGGGCACAGATCGATGACGGCTAAATTACGGGCGAATTTTCCCCCTCATTCAAGATGAGTTGTGTTTTCCTCTCAAAGTCAATACCGTGCTGCCTCCCTCATTCATTTCTCAATAAACTTGCCGATGAATTTCAATCAAAATGCAGCAGTTGGAGGGGGGGGTTGGGGGCTTGAGTTCTTTTAAAGCCCGTTGGGTGTGGATCATGCTGAAAATGGGGCAAGAGGAGGCTACAGAAAAGGAGGAGGAGCAGAGAAAAAATTCTCGTCTATCAAGAACCCCCCCCCTTCCCCCTTTCATCGCTCTCTGCCTTTTCTATCTGTCTTTCTTGTTGCAAAGGACTGATGCTGTGACTTAGTGAGAACAATCCATTTTAAGAGCTATTAAAAAAGCACACCTATAACGATATAGTGGGACAAAAAGAGGGCCCAATTAAAATTAAATCAATGAATACTATCCTTATTGGAAAAAAAAACTCACCAGTACTTTCATTTTTCTCGTGAAAGATAACTACGAGACCACTTCATAGAAAGGCGTAATGGGGAAAATACATGCTCAACTGCAAGCACTTATTTCAATCAATTTCCTGCTGGATTTCACAGGTCACTTGCTGATAACACGCTGTGGAATAATGCCACAGTGTGCTTCTCAAAGCCTACCTGACAAGCTGCCTGACAGTGGGGGAGTGTGAGCACGTGTCACGTCAGCCCTCTAATTGGACACAAGGACCTTCTTCCGTGGAACCTTGTCGTGATGCACACAAGCTCACAAGGCCTTCAAACCAGGCCCATCTAACTTGGCAAAGAGTGTCTGCTCCACTCCTGTGGAGCTAGTGCTAAATACCAGCGTTGTAATGAGACAGGCCGGTATGGGGATATGGCTAGTGGATAACATGCTTTGACACATGCTTAAACCATTATGCCAACTGGTTACAACCCACTTCACTGTGGTGATGACATTTATAAATGCTTGTGTCATCCTTCCTCATTGCTGCACTAAGTTTTTTTTTGGGGGGGGGGGGGATCAGCTTTTAAAGAAGAATTCAAAATGCTATGTGGTGTAGATTTAAAGAGTATAAACACACAACCCCTGAAGTATTTGACGTGTGTTTGCAAGTCCACCTCAGAAGCTGATCTGTTTACATACTTCCTTGAATGCCTTTGATTATAACATATCTTTCAGTAGGCCACACCCCATCACTGACCAGCAACTAGTGAAGTACCAAGCCCAACCCTGCAGGACAGGAAATGAAAAGGAAGCTCTCCATCTAATCAGCTTGTAAGTCTGGGACTTCAAAGTGACGGCAGGGCGGAGAGGATAGGCTCAATTCACCAGCTGGACAGCACAGGGCCCTATCTGATGTGCACTGATAAAGACGTCTGCGCTTGTTTATTTAATTCTTGAGGAGGAAGAGGGGGCATCCAAAACTACATTACATGTTGTTAGCCTTCTAAGAGTGGATCGGGGACACCGTTGATTTTGGACATGACTATTTAAAGCACTGACATATTGTGTTGCCTACTAAGTTTGGATGGGCATACATAGCACATGCAATCTGTTTTCACCTTGATAAAATAAGAAGCATATCTATAGAGAAATCCTACTTCTGCACTATCAACCTGTTTCTTTTCACTCCCTTACAGGGTTGACATTTCTTGATCTCCACCAGTATTGAGTGAAGCACACATGACCCCTTTGTCCTTATGTTGATGAATGACTGTCTCATACCCATTTTGTCAGATTTTGGTGCAGTGGAGTCGATAGCGTCACCTTGACAAGGAAACTTTGTGATCCATCAGCCCTCAAGGCTGTCTGGCCACAACTAAGGCCTGGCAAGAATGGCTCTCTGTATGGGGCATCTGCTTCATCCAAAATCCTTCATCCAGTGTGATGCAGTCTTGTGAGGTCGAACGAATGGCTCTTATTACTGCTGCTTTACAGTGAGGGGGCGAAAAAAAGAAGAAAAAAAAAACACTTGACTTGTACTAATAGCTGAGAAGCCATGCTGGTCACCAAAGGTCTGAAGACGAAGCACCCTGTCAGTGCCCAGCTTGGGAAATTAGCAAATAATGTTCCCTTCCCCCTGACAAATATGTGACAGCTCGCCTTCGCCAATCATTCTCTCCTAACGTTATGATGCATGTCCTGGATCCCCACCGGAGGATACAGGCGAAGTTTACTGACCCTCAATTTACCCATGACAAATGGGGTCCCGGTAAATGTGCGTTTTCTGGGGCGCGGAAGGGGTTCATTTTAAGCAATCCCGGTTATGTGGATGTCACTGATTAGGATAAATAGTGGCTGAGTGTGTTAGGACTGCTTGCAGAACCATATTACCAGGGGCCTGCATCGTTGCCCCTGGAGGGGAGCTCTCATGGAAACTTAGCCAAGATAAAAAACCAAAAGCTCTGATGCAATTAGGAGCTTAAATTGGATGAATTGTACAGTCAAGTTTTTATTTATGATTTACTCCTTCATACAGCTCTGTAACTAGGCAGTAAAATGGTTAGGAGGCAGTAAATGAGGCTGAAAATTGAGACTTTTTGTTTAAGATATTTGATTAAACCAGCTTGTGGTGTTTTTGGTGCCTAATAAAGTGTAAAGTATAATAAAGTATCGACTCAGGTGCAACCATGACTTTTTCCTTTTGATTTTCTGCAACCTTGCTGACAGTTGATTCTACAGGTCTTGTCCTGACCAATAGAAAACCAATACATGGATTAGACAGAGGACAAGCATGTAAGCTCCAGGGGACAACACTCTATCTGCAGTTTAAAAAATAAATAAAACAACAAAAATAGCCAATTTCTTACTGCTTTAAAATGTGTCAATGAAAGCCATATATAACTCCCATGAATCAGCCAGCTACAGCCTACTAAAGTTTATATAGTCTGTCTGTTTGTCTCATTAGTGTTTTAAACATTCGATAGTCAATGCCAACAGGATTATTTGACATAGACTACAGGGTGCTCTCTTCCTGAGAATAGATTGTGAGTTTTGGAGCCGTTCCAGGGTGCTAACCTGAGTGAGGACGTGTCCCTCTGCTGCTAGAATTGACTGTAGTCTCCTCTGTGTTGACTCTTGGTAATTTGTGATAATTTCTTAAATTGACCGAGTTAAATCTCCACAATTAGGGCGGTGGTGAAAGAGGAGCCAACATGAAGAAAGAAAAAAAAAAAAGAAAAAAAATAAATCCCAAAACTTACTCTTTTCAAGCTGTGTTCTCAAGTCACGCTTGAAGCCAAATGCTTTGATAACTAGACCTTTGATATGTACGTGGTGCTCTACAAGAACACTCTGTGCCTGTTTGACAGCATTCTGTCACTACATGTCCTTCACCACTCATGTAGTGTGCTATTGCAACTCCGAGCCTTTTCTAATCTATTTCTGCACATAGAGCCATTTGTTCAAGTGCTATAAATCAGTAAGGAAAACTCTGGTTCTTAAAATGAGCTGTTTCATTTTTAAATACACGATCCACTCTGTTGCACTCGATGCATCAACCAATTCACATTTTAATGTCTGAAAGAAGCCGCTAACATACTTTTATCAAGCAATTATTGTACATATGGAATCAATGGCACCTAATTCTTGTGTTAGGCGTTCTGCTCTCTTTAACGGTTTCATTCTATCAGCCGTCACCTGCTGTACAATCAGGGTGAGACACAGAGGGAATAGAAAAGCTAAGGAGTTGGACCGGTCTATTGGTGACTTTCGCTTTTAATTCACCGCTCTAATCAATTGTACCCCCGTTGCCTCCAGGGGTAATTGTATCTTAATACCAACTGGAAGTGAGAAGGGAAGACGTAGAGGAAGAATGGGGGAGAAAAATCAACAAAGATAGAGAGAAGGGGACACATTGCTCCAGTAAAACCTGATGGTAATCATCCCAATCCGCTTAGCCTCTGTGACTAATGGGGTCTGTTCTTCAGGGACCTGGCACTTTCACTGGGGTGCTATAGAAGCCATTAATGTCTTAACTTATACACCTTCTCAGGGCCGTGCAGTAACACATGTACACACACACACACACACACACACACTCTTTTCCACTCCCCCTCATTTACTTGCACAGAAACAGTCACACACACACACTTGCGCAGCCACAATACACTCCTGTTTCATTATCCTGGTGCCTTGTTGGCCTCTGCTCCGCTCCTGCTAGGGAGGTTAAATGCAGGAGAGCTGGCCCAGACTGCACGGTTGGAGGAGAAGGGGACAGAGGCTGGGGGTGGTAGTTTTGGAGGTTTGGGGATTGAGAGAGGGAGGACTTGATGAGAAACAGCTGCCCCAGAATGGAGGGGTCTGGTTCAAGACTTTTTTTTTTTTTTTTTTTTTTTTCTAGGGGTTACTCCAGCCCTGGCCTTGCGGTGCTCAAGGCCAGGGCTGTGCTCAAAGCCTGGGACTGCTGGGAGGGGAGTTAAAGTGCTCCGACGCGCCCCCCCATTTCATTCTGCCCATCAGAGTCAGAACAGACAGAGGCTTCCAGGTCAGACAGGCTCTGACCCTCGCAACCTCTGTCTACTCACCAATGATGACAGATAAGACCACCACTTCCTTCTGTTAGCCAAAGATAATCAGATCTTTTACTCCGGGTGTGAAACTCACACTCCCTTTTTCTCTCACACGTCTCTCATCTCTTCCCACACTTTCTCTCTCATGAATTCATGTTGATCACACATGAGAATAACTTCAGACACACTCATTCACTTAAACCCGGTTATTGATTTTCTAATTTGATTCATAAAAAAATGAAACCGCATTTGACTGATAAATTCAGCAAATTAACAGAAAGCATAATCTGTTACACTAAATGACAAGTAAAGACTATTGGGAGAATGAGTTATCTCGACAGTTTGGGTTTAATAGAGTTTGGAGCAACATCTTTTCACTAACTAAGCAGATCGTACACATTTTCTACATTTGTGAAGCCCAGTCACTTTAATATAAGTGCCTGGGCTGATTGTTAGAGGCTCCATCCTGTGAGAGGAAGGTGGAGGAGTACAGTAGAAAGCCTGTAGAAAGGAAAAAAAGAAAGACAGGATGAGAGGGTTTTGACTCACCAGTGTAGACAAATCTCCCAGGGGCACCTTTGCAGAACTGCTTGGACTTGTAGGACAGCGTGACTTCCACAACACCAGGGATGTGCCGAGGCGGAGTCTGAACACGGATGGCGTGGGGAGTTATCAGCTAGATAACAGAGGAAAAAAAAGAAACAATGATTCCTCTACAAAAAAACAAATACATTAATTAAAAATGCTTCAAAGCATGTGACGTTGAACAAGTTTGTATTTTTAAGCGACCTATATAGCAAAACCAAAATGCATACCTCACTCCATACAAGCATGGTGCCGAACACGACTTGTAGGCCATCAAAAAAGTTGTCCCCAATGATGATGACAGTGGCTCCTCCAGTGGTCCATCCCTCGCTTGGGCTGATAGCCTTGATGCATGGGGTGGCTGCTTATCCAAGACAAAGAGAAGAGCAAATTCAGCACCTATATTTTAACACTCAAACACGTCTCTGTTCACTCACTCGGACACGTTACTGCATCACCTCTACGTTCAGCCCTTCGTGTCTTTCTCACAAAGACATATTATGGAAATTGCCCCAGAAAAAAAAAGGGGGGGGGAAAAAAAGAAAGAAAAAATGATGGATTTGTCCTTTAAGGCATGAGAATCAAAATCATTTATCAGCGCAGTGGAGTGGTGTAGTTAAGCAGACCCTTCAAATGGTCCACTTCACAAAGGCTAAACGCCAGGCTCACCAGGAAAATGATTTGATGGAGCAAATTATGTGTCAGGGCAAATGTAGCTATCAGAATTGATTAAGCATGCACCCGCATGTACAGTAAAAATTTTAAAGTTGAGCACATCTTAAATGAGTCAAGAATGCAGGCAGTTAAAGTGGAAATGACAAGCTAAAGCTTTGCTGCTTCATGTTATTTCATTACCTTTGTTCTACAATACAGTGCGGGCACACTGAGTGTAGTTTCAGGTTTCATAACGTGAAATGTGCTCATGAATTATTCAGATTGAGGGTGTTTTTATTTATTTATTTATTTTTTGCTTTCTTTTTGTGATCGATTCAATCCATTTCATATTGTTTATTACAATGCTTTTCATCTGGCATGACTTCTGCTATGTAGCTCTGCCATTCATCAACACTCCGGGTTGTTATTATAATCTAATTTGAGTGATCTTTCGCCTCCCCTTCACTGTCATTTGATGTATTACCTTAATATGGTGTTCAGCAAAACACCATGTTTACAGCAGAAACAGCATGACAACTAGCCATAAAATAGCAATATCAAATTTAATCCATTTTCATCAATATCTTTTAATGCACGATAAATTGTGGGCAGTTTTTTTATTTTCCTGATCCTCAAAATGCGCACAACTATTCCTGCAAGTTCCCTTTTATTCCCTTTTACAAGCTCACTTCTAAACCTCCTTTATCCTTTCCATCCAGTAAGTAAATCACAGTCAGCCATTGTTGTATGGATCACCTCAGACAAGACATCTCCCTTTGTTTGCCTTGCTGTTGGGTCTGTTCAGGTCATGTTTGCTCTCTCTCCCTGCCCATAAAGTGCACACACACACATTGGTACTACAGGGAATCTGACTTTAACAGGCGCTGTTGACTTCATGCTAATCGCCTCGTACAGATTTTCATTTGTGAGGCCTGGAGGAGTGACATTTGCTTTCCTTAATTGCGAAGCAGAGCGTCTGAAAGAGGACCAACCCTCCATGGGCATGCCGGGCCCCCTCTAAGGGCCTGACCTTCATCAGTGCGGACGATTACAGCAAATAATTCACCCTTCAAAATTACTGTAAACAAATTGACTTTGGGGATGAGAGAGAACGGAGGAGGGATG
>NC_051451.1:16823651-16826360 GCF_001649575.2 Kryptolebias marmoratus | reverse complement strand
CCCCCCCCCACACACACACACACACACACCTCCCACACACACACAGAAGGACCCATGGAGAGGCAGCGACTGAGGCCCTAAGCCGTCCACCCTTCTGCCTGAAAATTTGCATATGTCTCAATGCACAGACAGAGCGGGGAGCATGTGCTGAATGGGGACCGTGGCGAAGTGGATTACACAGTCAGCACAGGCGATCTGATGACAGACACGCACAATGCCCCCCTCAGCAGATGATAGGCATCATGAGGAGTGGACGGATGAGGATGCAAAGAGCCGGCCTGCTGGTCTGAGTGCTGCATCGCTAAGTCTTTGCAAACTTTGGAGTACAATGGAGAAAATGAACACAAATTCAAGTTAACATCTCAAGGCTTGTTTTGTTTTTTGTTTTGTTTTTAATTTAGTTCTATTTATTTCTTTATTTTTGTACGCAGAATTGTGCGCTTGAATTTATTTCAAGATCTTCTTTGCTTTGAAACGACCGCAAGGCTGCTGCTATCTTTTTCTTCTCTGTTTAGGGCAAGCTGTAGAGGACGTCAAAACTGATCCAAGATCTGAGCGGAGGAGGTTCGGGCTCTAGTATTGTGACACTCAAACAGGTCTGATGTGGCCCTGTGAAGCCGTCCTTTGTTCTGCCTGCTGAAATGTGTTGTAATTGTGCTGTGGGATGTCCAGATGGTCGGTTGATAGTGCAGCTGATGGGATTATACCTTTTACCTCTCCCTGGGCCATCTGTTCCCTTTGACTCTCTCTGTCTCTCTCTCTCTCTGTCTCACTCTCAGCCTCTCTCACTCTTGCTCCCTCCCCCCTATTCTTTTCTCCTTCTCTTTCTTCCTCTTAGACCCAGCAGTCTGGATTCACTTGTCTTTATTGCATAAACCCTAACAGCATTACAGCCACTTGGCATGCAAATGAGGCAGGCACTGCAGGCCCTATGCTGAGTCTCCTATATTGTCTGAGGCTCCATAATAGTGGGACTGAGCTAAGGAACGTGCATGTACGAGTGTGCGTCTGCATGCGAGCGAGAGCGCGTCTGTATTTGTCGGAGGTGATGCTGTGTGTGAAAGACTCGGCTATTTGTGAGCGTGTTTATGCACCTTTGAGCCTGAATCCATACATGTTTGAGTGGCAGGCAGGCTCAAAGCACATTCATGTCTGACTGCATAATACGCTTGTTGTGTGACAGTGCACACAAGTGAACAAAAATGTGACACGGGGAGACTCAAGTCTGTCATCCACACAGGCTATGCCCTCCCTGTGCCAACAGGGGGCAGCACTTCTTGATCGGTGGGAGGCGGTCGGCACAAGCGCAGCCTGAGCTGGGAGGAAGGATGCCTCCTTGTTTCAGCCACACAGTCAGTCAGACAGCCACAAAGCTGACGCTCCTCGCCCTGTGAACTCCAGAGGAAGAATGTGTTGCTAATTTAAAGCACGCTGTCTGTCTGCCTCCCGAGTTGTCAGAGCAGTATGGACGACTTGGCTGGAATTACATTTTATAACCAGGTCTTCTTTTCTCATGTGTCACATCTCTGTTTGTTTAAGGTGACTCCAAGAAAGTGAGCCTATGCTGCTGATGCATGATAAATTAGTTTGTTGTGAAGCTGAGAGAGAGCGAGAGAGAGAGAGAGAGAGAGAGAGAGAGAGAGAGAGAGAGAGAGAGAGAGAGAGAGAGAGAGAGAGGGAGAGAAATCTCAACTTGTTGTTAATCAGAGGGAAGGTGTTTTAAAGTTATTAGACAAAGACATGTTCAACTGGGCGGTTGACAATAGCTTCTTTTCCTGCTTTACGGGGCGTCACTCTGCTGCTTTGAAGAGTGTGGTGAAGAGAGGAATAAAAGGATGGGTTGGGGTAACCTGTAAAGAACACAGGCGCGCACACATACACATAGACAAACACACACAGCACACAGAAGGGTCTCATGGGAGCGAGGGAACATGGAGGCAAGGGCTCAACCTCTTTAATTGCTCTCCTCATTAAGAAACTGGTTGCTAGGAGATCCACACCTATCGTGTCATAAACGTGAAACACACAAACAGAACGTCAGCGAACATAATGACTTTGGTGCTCCGGGCAGGACTTTAATTATTTGATTTTGTTCTCCAGTAGAGGAGTCATTAATAAAGACAAAAACAAATAGATTAGCTTTTTCCCCCACTAGGACTGGAGAGAGCACAGAGATATATTAATTGTCTGGTCTTTTTTTTTCTTTTTTTTTTTTTTCTGTATTAGTCGTTGTTGTATTAAACATTACATTTGCTTTTGGTGATAGAACCATTAATGCCCATTAATGTGTAGAGAAGCTTGTTTTAGTCAGTGGTGTATATAAACTGTTTGCCCAGCCGTAATTGGCTCTTGAAATTTGAAGATAAGCAATTTGCACACTTGGCCTAAGTCGGTTCACTTCTCATCTTTTTTTTTTCCTCCCCCTTTCTCTTCTGTTTTTCACAAAATTTCAGCTGTGTGTTTGCTTCCATCTGCAAGTGGAGGCCACGAGGGTCAAAAGGTTATACTTTGTGCATTTTACTTTTTGGATTTCCCATGGTTTGGTGGTCCTACTTTTCTCTCTTTTGGCTGAGAAGGCAATCAGTCCATCATATGGAATCAGTTGGAAGAAAAACAGTAAGTTCTGTTTTCCTCACAGACCACCCCACCCCTCCATGCACACACACATGCACACGCACATGCATACACACACACACCATCAAGTGACTC
>NC_051451.1:16814094-16823545 GCF_001649575.2 Kryptolebias marmoratus | reverse complement strand
CCCCCCCCCCCCCTTCTTCTTTCTGTCCTTCTCCTTCCCCCTGTTTCAGCTCTCTCCCAGCTAAATCTGCAGAACCCCAATGGCAGGAAATTAACCTCAGCCAAATTCTTCAGCAATTTGATCATGTTTCACATAGGCTTTTAGGACAAATGTAGGTGCATTAGGAGACTGGAAGTAATATAACTTTTTTTTTTTAAATTAGTCTGAGTATCATCATCATCTTTAGTAGTACTGAAGCGATAAACACGCTGCCTAATGCATGCCGTTTCCAGTCAGCGGAGAACACAAATTATGAGGGAGGCAAATAGGAACTTAAATAGTAAAGATGAAAGTGATCAAGGAACAAAAGATTATAAGGGACTAGAAGCAGCTAGGTGTGTGATTTGAAGGGTGGAAGGGTGACTGAAAGGAACTAAGAGGAAAAAAAAAAGAAAAAAGGAGCGTAGCAAATTATAAGATGTAAAAATGTGCCTACCATTCTCCAGATAAGGAGGCGTACCTTCTGAAGGGTCGAGTCTGCGAGCCCTTCGCCCATGCTTGGAATTGTTGTGTACAAACATGTTGTCAGAGACAGCCAACACGTGGCCGTCCACATTGACGGTCGTCGATACGACAACCTGCAGGAGGAGTAAAAGTAGAACTTGATTTAAGTATAAAGAAAACAAATCAGACCTTGAATCATACTCAGTCCAGCTGTAGCTTAGAGACATACACTAAAAACATCAGAAATAAATTATATCAGCGTATTTTAAGATTTATACTTTGATGAAGAATATATATTTCTGCTATTTATTGCAAAACCTGTTGTGCTTATTGGATATATCGCATTGATATTGCTTTGTGTTTACTTTTCAGTGTCCTGCTTTTGTGTGCAGCTAATTGACTTTACAGTCACTAAAATATAATTTCCATTTACCCACAATACCAACTTTCATCACAGCCAAAGCTCAGAATTATCGATCAGCTCACCCACCTATCTGAGCGCGGAAGGCCTCCCTTTTAAAAATTTTACTGGAGTCATTAGCAGCCAAGCCGTACGCCATCTCATCACTCAGCAAACATTTTACTAGGATCAAATTCCAAGCCACACTCCATATTTCATAATGCTTATTTTTGTTGTTGTTTTTTGGCTACCGCATTCAAAACAGTGAGCCGCATGTGAATGGCCAAAGTGTTTCTGAGCCGGAAACAGAGAGCCCCTCTCAGGTTTGCTTCGCCGGTAAGTGACCTCGGTGTAGCGGTGGAATTTTAGGGGGTTACTTTTTTTTTTTTTTTTAGGTTGGTTTGGGAAAGGTGGGGGGGTGTATGGGGAGGTGGAGGGAAAGTAAGGGAAGTGAAAGAGCTCCATTCTTGTGAGCAGGTTCAGAGCTGGGCCAAGCAGAGGATGATGGATTGGGCCCTTTCTGGCCTCCAGCTGGTTTTGGGGGGTAATAAGTAGAGTCGAAGGCATGTAAAATACACAACTTTGGCCGGAGAAACACCTACGGTGGAACATCTGGGAAATCTATTTGGGGGAAATGGCACACTAACATCCAGACGAAAAAAATAAGGTATGACCATGAACAACGCTAAGAAAAAAATCCTATTGTTTTAGACACAAAAAAAGTGAAACTTAGGTCTTGCATTCCTTCTGACATGCAGAAGTGAAGGGTGAAAGCCCATGGTGGCTGTCATGCATCAGTCCACATTCACCCTGAGGGAAGATTTGAGGAGGCAGGGGAGGTCTGATGGTGGTGACATCAGGAGGGGACACCCTGTCTCGTCTGTTTCATGTCTGGGCTTCCTCCTGGAGGATGCTGGCTTATGTGTCTATCACAGAATAGTGCTGCCAGTGATGGACGTCCTCCTGTAGTTTGTAGTTACCCTGATAGGACAAATCACACTAACTCTCCTTTTCTCACCTTGACCTAGTGGGCTGCTTGTGGTAAAAATGTCTGGATAGGATGGATGAATGGTTGGATAAATGGATCAGTGGGGGGTCAATCATTGCACGACTCAACTCCTTGACACATTAGAAGCGAGAGGGTAAAAGAAACAGTAAAAGCACTCAGTGTTAATGTCATTTTGGTCTAAACTGCAGCCATTTTCAGCTGGTTTAATACGTTTTCACTGGTTATACATTGAGCTACATATGAGTGACATTAAGTTTATGCATATGTGGCTTAGAATAATAGAAGGATACGGAGAAAGCAAACATATGTGCTCCTAGCATTTATGTGCATGCATCCATATGTGTGTGTGCATCTGTGTGCGTGCTTGCGCATATGTGTGTGCAAAAAAAGGTATGCATTTCCTCTGCCAGACAGATCTTGAGTTAACACTGTTGTTACATGTGGTTGGATCGTCCTCCCCTCTGTGCTGAGGCTCAGAAAGCTGTCAGGAACACAATTGATGGCACTCTTAAATCCTGTATCCTTATTTGTGTCAGATGGTATTCCCTAATAAATATTCTGTCCCGAGAACACAGGACACAAAATCCCTCGCTCGCTCTTTCTCTGGTTTTTGCCTCCTTCAGTGTCAGTAATAAGAATGTGTTCATATGTGAATGTGTGTCAGTGTGAGTTAGTGTATTGTAGCAGCTGTAGCTGTGCTTTTCTACACCTGTGCGTGTGTGTGTGTGTGTGTCTGCAAAAAAAGAGAGACAGACAGTGAGAGACAGTGACAAAAATAGAACGTATGTGTGAAATAGGTTTCAGTCACCTGGAATCTGCGCATGTCTCTTGGATTCCCTGCATTCTTCAGACAGTTCTGATTGCACTTGAGAAAGAACTTTAGGAAGAATCTGAAAGAAAAGCACAAAGAAAGGCAAAAAAGCTATTAGTTATTTTCCTGAAGCTGAAACGTTCACTAGAAAAGTGACAGGATATTCAAATTAGACGCCTCAAACACTCCCAGTTACACATTTAGTCATTCATCGCACTGTTTCACTTCTTTTATTTTTGAGTTTTTCTTTTTTAGAATCACATGCACTGGTCGTTTTGTGATCTTATCCTCTCACCTGAGTTCACGGGTCTTCCCTAACATCCATCTGCCACTAACATACAGGAAGTCACTTGATATTCCACCCACCTCTTTAATCCCAGGACACCCCCTGTGCAATTAAAGTTCTCCCGTTCAATAGGGAAGCAAATGAGGCCCACCTGTGACCAGGTCTTGTTTGAAGAGCATCAGGGATAAAGGACCTAACAAGGTGAGAGCGCGCCACAAAACTTATAGTCCTGTCAGGCAATTAGGCGGACACTCCTGGGACCACAGTATGCCACACACACAGACACACACATAATGCATACACACACCCATGTACTTGTGGGTGGGTGAAGCAATTATGCCACAAATTACAACCTGGCTAATCGTCTCTGAACAAATGTCACGTCTGAGTGAGATCTGGGCTTGGTTAGTTCGTATGCGCTTCTTTCGTTTTCTTTCCGATCTTGCAAAATTTATTGATAAGGTTTTAAACTGAGAGTTGCGTATCAGTTGTGGACATGAAATGGTTAAAGAGGAAAAATTACAAGTAAGAGAACACCACTGAGAATCTCAGATGCAGCCCATTGTGTAAAATTGTACATGACCACACAGAATAAACAATGAAATCGACTTTGTTTTTGCAAATTCTCTCCACAGAATCATGAGCGATGGTAGCCTTGCTTTCTCCAATTATAAATACAGTGCAGTCATATTTATTTTTCATCACATTGCACTATTATTACAATATGCAACTCTATTGTTGCCAATTTATTACTAAGTTGGCTCACAGAATCACAGTGGTTCACTGGATTACCATAGATTGCACCATAGATTGCACGGCCATTTCATTCAGCTAAATTCAGTGGCTTGTGTGGCCTGCAAGGACGCTTTCACAACACTTAAGAATTCTCGTTCACCCAGTGGGATTCTGGCCAGGCCATAAATCAGAGTCTGAAATGACCCTTCTAACCCTGGCCACATTAACACATGCACTGGTCATTTAGAAGCGCTCTTCGATAGACTCCTATACCTTTTGCTTCACCAAGGACCCAGAAGGGAGAGGCGAGGTGAGAAAATATTTTCGCTCCACATCCAAGGAGCTTTGGCTTAGACATCAATAAAAGATGTTTTAACCCATGCCAGAATGCTGATTGCTTGTCGGTGTGTGGCGAGGCCGTAAAAAACCTGACTTGTCATTAGTGCTTTTCACTTGATTGTGTTCACTGTGTTTTCGGGTTGCATCTGTTGGCTGATCATCAAAATGACCATTATGTACTCTAATTCCCTGACCCTGTTTTTATTTCCCCAAAGAGTCATAATGTAGAGCAGCAGACATCTGTGGAAAGCAGACCTGAAATACGACTTTTATTTGTCTGTCGCCTCTCATACAGAATGTGTGTATTTATGTGTGTGTGTGTGTGTGTGTGTGTTTGCTCTGCGGTGTGTTTGTGTGACGATGTGCATGCACATGCATCACCTATTGAGAGACAATTTATGTCAGCGCAAGAGATAGAATATATTTCCCAGGCAATGCATTCACTTCATAAAAGACACACATCACTTCCAGAGTTAGTCCTCTCTTTCTTGGACACTTTAATGCTTTTGCATACTCTTCCTACAACAGCAAAACCAAAAGTTAAGAAACAATAAACACAAGACATTGAGTACCCACGCATTCATAAAGTAGTTCCTTTATGTTTAATATTATGAAAGCAATTAAGCGCAATTTCTCTCCTAAAAAGATAAGCTTAATTTTCATCGTCCACAGCAGTGGAGGTGCTATAGCATCCATTACATTTGAGTTGGTTAAGAGTTTCCATGAGCGTCGTGCAAATTGGTCCTTGGTGAAAAGGAGAGCAATTAAGACAAGGCCCGTCTCTCTCTCCTTTACTTCTTAAATATCTACAGAAGTTTGTGCTGGTGTTTTGGCACGCACAGAGACAAAAGGAGGTTGTTTAATTGTTTTTTAATGGGATATCAAGTCGTCGCTGCCATTAGATGTTGGCAATGGAGGGCAAAGGGGGATAGAGAGAAAGAATGAACTGCAATTAGGTTTGATTAAAGCTATCCTTCTCAATAATCAGCTGTTCTGACAGGACAGGGGGACCCTGGTGGCCGCCGAGATGGAGGAAGGTGTTGAGTGATATTAAGGCCAATGAAGGGGATATTAACATGGCTAATTAAAGCTCTTCCAAAGCCGGTAGAGGAGGCTCTCAGTGGACTGCACTGGATGAAATAATCGGCCAAGGCAGCTATCAGTTGGAGGAGAGAGAGAGGGAGAGGGAGACAGAGGAAGGAGCGCGGGAAGGGGTGGGGTGTAGTCCATGTGAGGGAAGGGGGGAGTAAAGGGAGGGATAGTGGGAGGCGTAAAGCAAAACTATGAAGTGTGAAGAAAGACAAAGAGGAAGACATCGACAGGCATATAGAGGAAGACTTCCAGGGCAGCTCCAGAAGCTTTTTTTGACATCAAGCCTCTCAGTCTGTATGCCCGAAGTCTGCCAGTATAACTAAGATCTGACATGGGCTTTTATCTCCGACAGCTAGTCATACAGGTCCACAAATCAACGTTAAAACAATCCTGCTCATGCCTTGGTCTAAGGCAATTAATACGGTTCTCCTGTAGTACCTCCATGCTCGCCCACTGCTGAAGCTACTAATCATGCCATAATGATTTCTCTCCCTCTGGTCAAAGGGGAAATAGATTGTCTCTTTAGTAATGCAGCAGGCTCTGCGCCTTCCACTCCCTGGCTTCACAGACCTGGTAATTGAGGAGAAAAAGGCCGACTTTGGCACTTTGACTGATTTGAGGGCTGCTAGACCCTCTTATCTTTACTCTGATCATTTTAGGCTGACACTCAAAGGAAGACCCATCGCCCTAATTCGAGCTCACCCTCTCCCATCATCAAACAGAGGGGGCAGGGAAAAAAAAGAAAAGAGAGGAGAAAAAGGAAAAACAAACACGAGGAAGGCCTTCTCTCATTTAAATGGCCAACTTAATTGCCGGGTTGATGTCACTCATGCATAAATGTCCATCCTTTTGATTTGAGTGAAGAGGGCAAATAAGGATAATGTTGTATTATTAGGAAGGCTCTATTGACCATTGAAACTTACTGTCCTGTCAATTGAGTTCATTTTTATCAATTTATTTTCCCGCTTTTCATTATTTTTAATGACTTGTAAAAAAGAAAAAAAAAAAGTTCGGTTAAGTTTAGGCTATTTGAAATTTTTTCACTCAACGATTTCTTAAATTACTTATTGGGGAGCTTTTTTTCTCTCTTTCATCGATAGTACACCTTGTTCTTATTGTTCAAAAGAGCTTCCCATATTTACTTAGGCCGTTACACAATACACTGACAGATGGCCACAGTATCTGTAAGAGGCAGGTATTGACAACTCTAAGCTCCTGATTGGTGCCCCGGCACTAATGACTAGCATGCAGTGTCCACAGCCGGCAGCCATGACAGTGAGGTCATCCGTTGCAGGGCGGTGAGTATCGATCACCACCCAGCTCCAGCCCATCAGGCCCCAGCTGCCTCCCAGACTCAATGGGCCCCTGTTACAAGAGCCCTGTAAGAAACGGCTCCCAACACCAGACTACAATCTGCTGACACCAGATCTCTACGCTGAGATAGTAGTACACGGGTCAATAGCGTATCGGATTTCCAAAACGCCAGGGTCTTAATGTCAAGCCTCCTGCCTTCCCTACCTACTGCTCCAGTTATTAGGCACTTCACTGAACTGCATTCAGATCCCTGTTGTGACAAGGCGGAGCAGGTAAAACGAGAAATAGAGACACTTATAGATCTTAATCTTCCCGAACACTTATTTATGCAGCTGAGTGTGCTCAGATATATATGCCGGTTAAGTCCCTGGGAGGCCGAACTGAGCAGCTAGGTCATTTCTGTCAGATTCTGGTTTGCCAGTGTCCTCCCCTCGTCAAGCAGGGCTGTTTTTCTCGCCTTAGCTGAAGTAAACCACAGCACATTAACAATATTTGCTCTACCCCTGTACAAGCGCCGAGGGACCAGACCCACAGATCCTATCACTTCTTTATCAGGGAACAAGTGCCTCACTATCCAACCTTATTGGGTTTGGAAGATTAACCCCTTCCACTGACGGGCGCTACCCGCCTCCTTTGAGAGCAGGGAGGCAGATGTCACTGTGATTATTATTGTTCGACATCAAATATCCCAACAACATGTCTCGGAGAAATTTATTGGATACTTCCAAGGCCTTTTCTATTTTTGTTTTTTCTTTATTTTTTCAGCTGCTATTGTCAGTTCATTTTGTTGTTCCATATTTCATATTTTTGTTGGTGGTATGTGTGTTGCGAGGGTGTCACAAATAATTTATGTGCTTCCTCTGCGACGTAAGATGTAGCTCTGTCCCTCCATTCATCCCTCTTTACCCTCTCCTCCACCATCCCCCCTTTCTCTCTAATGGGCAGAGTGGCATTGACATTATTTCACTTGAGGATCCCTCACTCTGTCAATCCCTCTTCATTTACTCCATGGCTACAGGACTCATTATGGTATCTCTTCCTCCTCCACTCTCCCTCACACTCTCACTCATTCTCCTCACCTCCTGTCTCGCTTGCTCTCCAGCTATCTCTCTCCTTCTCTACACTGTTAGTTTCTTACTTAAGAGAATCGCTCGTCTTCACAAATGGTTTCACGTCAAGCCCACTCCCAGCTTGCCCCCACTGATTCCCTTCAGGCTTTGGCACAGGTTTACTGTAACAGATTAGACGAAGACTTGGAGCTCCTGCTAACTATCCATCACTTGCTAACAGTGGACTAAGGCTGTGTGCTTTATGCAGCTTTTTAGCTTCAGCCCGCCACATACTGCATGTTTAGCCCCGAGCTTTCTGCCTGCCTCTCCCATCCCCTTCGCATCGAGATGCCGCTGAGGCTGTGTACTGTTGCACGCTGTTCTTTGTTTTACTCCGAATACGGCTTTTCTCTTCCAGGACTTTGAACACAATATAATAAGACACAAAACATAAATATTTCTGCGTTACTTTGTCTTGCATGGTCCTGTTGTAAAAACAAACCAGACACTAATTGCTACTATAGAACAAACATCATCGGCTTCCAAAGTGAGATTCTTTAATATTACTAAATCATCAAATACAACTTAAAAAAAAAACATGACGATTATTACTGATAATGACTATGACAGTAAGAAAAACAGCCCCCAGGAACATTTTGACTTGGACACTACAGAAGTATCGTCTTGTTATTTTTTGAGAAGAAATGTGCTGCTTTGATTACTGGTCAGCACTGGAGCTCGAGGCCTTGAGGAAATACCAGTCAGCACCTCCCCGCACTGGTGAGATCGAAGATAAGCATATGTCGAAGTAACTGGCCGGGGTGAATAGTAGTATTTAGGGTGTTGGACGTAGTGTTCTGGACGGCCCCCGAATCAGTTTACAATGAGAGCCATACAGCTCGGGCGCTCCGCTGTGGCACCTTGGAGTGATCAGACCCAGGCCAGACGCTGAGGAACACAGCTGTAACGGGGCAGGTTAGCAGGGAGGCTGTGACCGTTTACTGTACAGACAGACTTGCTGGACTCAGCATGCCAGTGGGGGCTAATTTACATGTGCACGTGTGTGTATGTGTGTGCTACATTTAGGTCAGTGAGCCAATAGTTCTGCAGTCTGTCTAAGCATGCTCATATTTAAGTGAGTGTATTTCTACATCATATTATTACTAATGTATAATACATACATCTAAAGCGGCTGTCAGAGCTGGTCAGTCATCATGAAACATGAGGCAGCCACTATGACATTGCGATCACATTAACCCATTCTCAAAAGGCTTAAAAAAGCACTACGGACTGTCATGTAGGTAGGGGGGATAGAGACAGAAAGACAGAGAGTGGGTTGGTGCTTAAAGCTAACAGGTAACCTTTCTGTGCACCTAGGACAAAGGCAGGGGGAAAAAGAAAATGTCAAATTAAGAGAGGCCAGGCAGAGAGACGTGGCTGCCATATTTGTGTGAAAGCCCAGTGCTGTTGGCAGCAGAGATGGCTGTTTTCTGATTCATCTGGGGCCGTATGGCAAAGCTTTGTCAGTCTGTGCGAGGTATAAATAATTCAGGGTGAGAGATGGCAATTACAGGGCCCTGCACAACCAAAATGAATATTTTATAAGGACTAAAACTGCCCTGGAATGAATCACACACATGGAGTCACACACACACACACATGCGCACACAAGTGTAAGTGCACATGCACACATGCAACCAAACACACAAAAAGGTAGCTCCATGAACCCTTAGCATTGCTGTTATATTGTTGACAATGTGAGTATTAAGTTAAATAAACCCTCACATTTGTCGATTGAATATTTTTTAATATTCTTTTGAACACATTTGTTTCATGCATGTAGTTTAGGTGATGTCATATATATATATATATATATATATATATATATATATATATATATATATATATATATATATATATATATATATATATA
>NC_051451.1:16808791-16813879 GCF_001649575.2 Kryptolebias marmoratus | reverse complement strand
GGGGGGGGTGAAATGCTAATGGCAAAAGATTAAACCCAAAAGCCGCCTGGAGCATTTACCTCTAAAAGGTTTTGTCTGTCAGGTTTCCTGCAAAACTCTGTCTTTATAATTCTGAGACAAAAAATAACATTGTTCCCAAGTCCTGAGGAGCGCAGTGGTTTGGTTGAATGGCCATTGTGTGGGGCTAGCTAATGATACCTTAGCTTTTGTGAGAGGGAGGCCAGGTAGGTCTGTGACATCAGCGCCACACAAGTGCTTCTCTGTCCGGATGTTTAGGGAAGGATTTCGCCCATGGTGGGAAAAGGGTACAGAGAATAAACAGGTCCTGCTTTTGTACTAGTTTTCTAAACCCCCATTTTGAGGTGGGGGTATCATGCCAAAAAAAGAGAGAAAAAAAAAAGAAGCAGTTTTAAAAAAAATATTTAAAATATGAACCATCACTTTAATGTAACTATAAAAATATAAGACATGAGTGTCAGTTTCGGGAAGAACTGCTTCAGCACAGAATGATGTAATTCCAGGAATGTCTTTTTTTTTTTCTTCCTCTCTTCCCCCTTCCTTTTTATATCAGTGGGAGTGTGGGCGTTTTGTCAGTCCAAAGGGAAGATGGCAACCCTCTGAGGGAGGAGAGACCCCATGCATGAAGACACGGAACGCATGTGTTGGAAAAAGTGACAGCGAGGCAAATGCTAAGAGAAAGCTGCTTCCTCCCAAAACCGCACACTGTTAGCGATACAGCTAGCTGTTGTGAAGGCAGCTGACAAACCCGTAGCAGGGCATGTCTCGCCCCGTTTGTGAATTTTCAAAGAGTGTGATTTGCAAATAACATGAGTCTCTGGGCATAGACTGGGCATGTAAGTAGAGTGAATAAAGCTCCCCTGCTCTGCCGAGGGAAACCATTACTTGTCAGCTCACTTCTTTGTCAGGAACCTGACAGATAAATAGACGGTGTTTTGCCGCTCACTCCTCCTGCCTTATGTATACAGAGAGGCGTGTGTCTGCTTCCACATACAGGTTGACTAGCTTTAGGGGAGGAATTTGTTGAAAGACACCCCGCCGCTTCTCGGGGCAATGACTGAAAATATTGTGGGCCACTTCAGACAGCCTCAAACAACAAACAATGGGGGATGATGTGTAACCAGATAAAACACAGATCGGATAGCTGGGTCTAAGCACCACTACAGGGCTTATTTTTCATGCAAATTACTACTAATGAGCTTCCTGAAATCTGACTAATTATATCAAAGTGATTTCTTTAATTAGTTTGTAATAAGTCCTTGCAAAAACATCATAGTAAACAGATTAGGCTATATAAAAATATCAATTTGTCACACTTATATAAGATGCTGTGCAGTTGGGGCTAATCTAGCTTTTCCAAATGCCAGAGCAAACATTTATTAAAAAAATTAAAAATGTACTTAGAATGGCTGCACATTTGTTATGGTTTCTCCACACTGATTCCTCCAACTTAGAGAGATTAACATAATTGTAAGTGTAATGACTTCCAGAAAAATTAATAATTTAAAATGGCAATTTATAATTTAGCAAATAAAAGTCACGAAACATCTTAACTATCGGGTTGAAACAGAGCTGGCGCGTTTTAATCTGACATCGGAGATTACACCTGTGAGCGACTGGAAATACTGCCCGTCAAATCCAAACACCTATTTGAAAATATAACAGATGACTTTTGAATAGATAAGAAATTGAATTTATCTAGCACTTTGCACCTCATGTTAATCCAACAACATTCCTTAAAGCCCTAAAGAGTAAAAAATCTCTAATATAGTAGCAGTCACAGGAGAACGGAAAAGACTACCGATCTTTCTGATACCCTCAATCTGCACTGAGATGGATTAAACATTCAATTTGTTACTCGCCAGACCACCACCTAGGTTCACCACTTACCATACAAATGGAAAACACGCTAGTAATCTATTAGCCTGCCTGGCCTGACACTGTATTATGTTGTATTTGTATTATATTTACTTCAGGGAAATTACGATTCAAGTCATATTTATCTTCATGTGGAAATGTGTGTCTAAATGGAAATCACCTATAGTGCGAGGGTGGATGCAGAGCAATACTAATGTGATCCATGAACCGTGCGATTTAGTCACCCTCTATGGATGCACTATGGGCTGATTCTACATATCAAACATGCTCTCCCCCTGTTAAAGCCCATACCCAGAGCCCCCGATGCTGTTTGATAATTATTACGCTTACATTACAGCGCAAGACCTTGCCTGTGGAGCTGGAAGAGCCAACCCCCCCCTCCATAAACACACACACGTACACACATCCTTTGTCATATACAGTAGTAAACAGCTTCCCAGTAAGCTGTTTGCACTTCACTGCCCGCTTTAGGAAATAAAAACAAAGAGCAAATTGGGGGTTTTGCGTCTCAGTGAATAAATAAGGTTGTTTTACTCACAGAATCCATTACCTTTTAAAACATGCGCCTAATGCGTTGAGCCTTTTCATTCTACAAACAAAGCTCAAATTAGGAATTAAATACTTTCATATTTAGATAACAGCATTAGCTTTCTGACATCAATGTAAAAAAGTTGGACGCCATCCACATCATTCCCACGCCTCCATTGTTACGTTAAATTGCAATATTAATCCCGGCTCAAACCAAGGTACTGCAGCTTTTATGCAGTACACTTGAATTATGCTATTGAAGTAATTGATAGTGATTCAGTCATTGAGGGTACTAATCCCATGATTCAGTTCATCTCTCCCAGTGCCATTTACCTCCAGATGTTTAGAGTTTGGGGTAATCAATAAAGAGGGAATAAAGATTGGCATTCACAATACTCCCCTTGACAAGCTCCAGCCGAATGTTTGTCAAGCAAATTAAACACACTTAGACTTTTCACCTGCTCCTACAACGACACCACATATGGCCGTGAAGTTAAAAATAAGAAACTGTGCATACATTACCATGCATAATGCACAACTCCCTCCATTTAATATGCAAATTTTGTAAAATATTACTGAATACCTTCTGTTCAGAATGAATAAATTTGAATTGCAATTAGAATAATCTTGTATAATTAATGAAAACTGTCAATTTTGGTTCCGAAGTAATTTGATTAGCATGTTGATAGGACACTTATCAAGTTCAGTAAACTGTTAGATTAAGAGGATGAAAAAAAAAAGATTCTAAGGATATTTTTCTCAACGGCTCTGACATTTTCCCTTGGCATTGTAAACAAAGACAGTTGCTGGCAAACTTCCTGAATCGAGGGGCGAGTAAGGGAGGGTGCATCAGAGAAAGAGAAATAGAGACGAGGACAGAGATAGAGAGCCTCTTGAGATAATCTGTGAATCTCAGTCCGCAGATGAAAAGAAGTCTATCGTCAAGGCTCCTGAGTGAGCTACTCATCTCTGCCCTCTGCTCTCCAGCTAAGCCCAAGTTTATGGGATTTATCTCGTCAACCATTTGTAGTTTTTATATCACATGATGAGTTGAAAAACGGCTTACAGCTTTTCTAAAATTTTCCAGGCTATAAATGTAGAGTTCTCAGCGAAAACCCACAGACAACTGATCCCAGACTGCAATCCTTCTGAGAGTAGCTTTCTATTAACGATCAACAAATTGATGTACGCCATTGTTGTATTGTATAAAACAGAACCATCTGTACTGTCTACAGATGAACAGAGCTAGTGACCTCCTTTTCCCCTCTCTTTCTCTGCTCATTAGCTATCCTGAACCTCTTTCTCTCCCTGCCTTTAGTTTTCAAACCCCCAAATGAGACCTAAATCGCTTGCAATACAGGTTAGCTGGAGGAAGGAGGAGAGGGGGGGCAAACATCTGTCGCACTAGGTACCCGCATGCAGCTCGGGGTATCTCCTGCGAGGAACTTTGGGGATGTTTAATTCATAAACGCTGTCATCCATGTAAACCTCCTGATTTCATAATGACTAACTCTTGGTGGTTTAATTAATTTAATAATGCCTTTCAGAAGCCATAAATGAAAGGGTCTCTGAAGTGGTGCATTAATTAGCCAGGGCCGATGCTACCCCTGTCAGACTGGTGGCTGTCAAAAGCAGGGGAAAGCGGAGGATGGGCACAGCTGACGTCCTGAGTTCAAAGGTCGTGCCAATCACGCTTCTCACCACACTTAATGAGTCATAATTTGTGTCTCGTATACACGTGTGTTAGGGTCAACCTGTGGTCATGTCCGTAATTCCCTCCCCTTGCTCGGCTACATGAAAATAACTGGCGGGACGACAAGGTAGTTACATTCTCCGTAATAAGCTGTGGCATGGCCACATTATGTTCCAACTTGTATTTACATGGCAACCCCCTCTGAAACAGCAATCTATCAGAGCCTTGCCTTTACTTTATATAAGGCCGATGTTGTGACTCCATCTTTGGCTTTAATTATAACGTTATGGCCCACTCGCTCAAAAAGTTATAACAAAGAATAAATCAAACTTCATTAAAAGCATTTCAGTAACTCAACGCATGAGCACACAAAATCATCACAGAACCAACCATATCATATTCCAAACTAACTCCATGCATCTTATAAGGAGGTTGTTTTCCTTTTTCATATTTCATAAATATGAACCAGGGTGGTTTGTGTCTGTGCCTGTCCATTTATTACCATAAAAATCAGCTGACTGAAGTATCTCACTATCTGTGGAGGCAATTAACTGTTTTGAGAGAATGCGTAATACGGGACTTTGTAATGGTATCATTTGGAGTCAAGGCACAGATGCGCCGTGCAGAGCCATACTGTAATTAGAGAGAAACGCTGTACAGGTTTTCCACTAATTAGCAAATTATGCTGAAAATAGCATCAAGCTAATTAACAGTTATTATGGCATTTTTGAAAGTATGACTTTAATTAGCAAAGTCCTGACGCAGGCAATTTCAAACTCGTCTCTGAGAAGATGAGGAAGGAAAGCAGAAAAGAAGACGGGGGGAAGAAGAAAAAAAAACAAAAAAAAAACACGAGGCATGATCAAGAAGATACTCAGATTATTATGATGCTGTCAAAAACTAAAGGAAGATAAGAAGAAAAAAAAAAACAGGAGGGGAAAAGAGAGGCTGAGTGAGCGAGTGAGGGGATG
>NC_051451.1:16807899-16808772 GCF_001649575.2 Kryptolebias marmoratus | reverse complement strand
GAGGAGGGGTGGGGGTGGGGGGGTGGAGTAAAGCTTTTGTGTGTTGTGTCTGAATCTCCATCCAAATGAGGGGACATGTGTGCTGTGCCATGTTGCCAAGAGGAGCCCTGAGCTGTGTGCCCAGTGTCAGGTGGCAGCGGCTCACCCCTCAGCTACCAGGCGAAGACGAGAGTGAGCTCAGCTGGTGCCCACAGCCACTCACTTATTCTACTCCGCTGCACATTAAAGGAGCCCTCGAGTGGAGCCAAGCTACGCCAGCCAACCTGACAACAACACTCCACCTCCTCCTCATTTCCAACAGTTCCTCTTAGCACTTCCTTGGACCTACCTTGAAGCTAACGATGGAACTATATAAGCCGGAGGATTCTTCATTGTTTTAAATTTTAAAACCGAACATCGTTTAGGTCCTCTCGGAAATTGTATGTGGAATTATTTCAGTTTGCGGGGATTATTACCATCACAATTGTTGATACGCTGAATAAGTGAGTATTTGAGGGATGTCTTTTGGAAAAATGTGTTGTTAAAAGTACCTGTGCAGACTCCTTTGAAGGGAGGAAGTGCCACCAATGGAAGTGGGGAAATGAGTAAGAGAGGAGTGGAAGAGATGGAGGAAGAGAGGAGAGAAGGAGAGGGTGGACTGAAGGGTCTTTGAAGGCCCAGTGTGTGAGGGAGAACAGAAGTGTGCCTAGCCCCAGGCAGCCTACGGCTCAGGCCCATTAGCTAGACTGACCTTGCCCGCGCCTTTGTCTTTGTGCTCTCCTCCCGCTGCTTCCCCTTCTCAAGCATTCCCTTTTTGTTGTCTCCGAGCAAGATTGGGAAGGGGGCCATATCTCTCAGCTTTCTAAACCTCCCACCCTCCCCCTTGGTACCCCC
>NC_051451.1:16793215-16807795 GCF_001649575.2 Kryptolebias marmoratus | reverse complement strand
CACCCCCCAACCCCTCATGACAACACGCGCGCACACCCCTACGTCTAGCCTGGAGCCGGTGCCCCAGAGGTCTCAGTACAGTGACACGCCGAGCCGGTGGCCACCTCTGGCCCAACAAGAACTTGGCCAGAGCGGTCAGTGCCCCGAAGAACCCCAGAGAAAAATACTACATTTCAGGGAGACTAAATCATGGCGCTGCAGGCCTCGCATACGTGCACCCACTCTGGGCAGCCTGCCTCTTTATTGCCTGCCTCTCATTTGAGAGGAAGGAGACTGGCTGCCAAGTTTTGACACCGCCACATATGGCCTCCTCCATCAATCGGACTAATCAAGCATCAAGGGGAGGCAGGACCAGCTTAATTGCCAGCCAGATATAGCTGCTCTCACTTGACGTGCAACCTGAAATAGAAGCAGGTCTAAGGAGACATGACAGAAG
Organism: Kryptolebias marmoratus; assembly: GCF_001649575.2. NCBI lineage: Eukaryota > Metazoa > Chordata > Actinopteri > Cyprinodontiformes > Rivulidae > Kryptolebias > Kryptolebias marmoratus. Next base: position 16,807,359 of record NC_051451.1, on the reverse strand, counting down.
ATAAATGAACACGGCCATTGTTCTAATAATTGTATAAAAATGCCTTTCTTTACTCTTCAGCTCTTAATCTGCTCTACACAAACAACAGCTAATGCAATAGAAGTGGGTATTTCAACACGGCAAATCAACACCATTGCAAATATTGCCTTAATATAGCATCATCTACTCATTAAAAAGTGGATTATGTTCACATTTGTAATGTTTGATACCTCGGGTTAGAGAAGTGTACAGTAAGTTGTTAGGGAGTTTTTTTTTCCCATGCAGGCTGCAGTGCTCTGCTCCTTTAGAGTCCTTGAGGCATTTCTGTCTGCTTCTGCCTCCCTCTCTCAACTTCCTGTTTCCCCACACCCCCCACTGGGGTAGCAGCCACAGAATAACTTAGCACATGGAATGAGGAGGCGAGATCAACAGCAGTGATCCATTCATCTTGAGTTTCTCCTGTCACTCTCTCTTTCCGTTTGTAAACACTGAGGGTCTGTGGTCAGAATGGCCTTTTGTCCACTGTGTTTTTCTGCATCCCTCTTTTATTCACTTCAAAGGTAACAAGTGACAGATGTCTGTCTTCTCTGCGGTCTTAAACACTGAGGCTCCACGATAGCATCTGGGCTGAATGTCAAACTGTGAATCTACCCCGAGAACGCACTGTGGTTATGCCAAGCTCATTGTTATTAATGTCAGGGACACTGCCTACAGAAGTATTTAAGATACTCCCTGTAGTTCACAGCGGGGCGTGCACAGAGGTGGGGGCAAATATGTAGAAATGATAGGCAAAGAATATTAGAAAAATATTAGAGAATAGAAATTACAACAAAGGGTAAAGTGGATGAATGAATAGCATAATTAGAGCTTTATCAAGATTCCTGGTGGGTGTGCAACTTCCCAAAGAAACTGACTCTGCATGATTCAATTTAGCTACAGGAGGTGATAAAAAAAACAGAGAAATATATAACATGCTAAAGCAGAAGTTAAGCTGGATTAAAGTGTTCCTTGGAATTGCAATATCCACAACAAGTGGCAAAGGTGGTGGTGGCGTTCGGAGCGTGTAATAACAGCACGGTGCTGTGTTTACTCAACTCTCTCCTCTCGATTGCTGCCTGCTTTTGGTATTTACATGTTTAATTGAGAAGTGTGCTGCCGGTTTCTTCCGCCCATCTGCCGAGTCCCTTTTTCTTATCAAGCTCATTCCTCAAACTGACAGCTCTTCCTTTCTGAATATCTCTCTTTCCCTCCCCGTGCCACTACACGGCTAACTCCGCTCACGTCCGTTTCCTCTTTCCCTCGTCAGCCTGCGAAGGCTGGATATGAGTAATGACAACATCTTTTTTTGTCAAATCAAACCAATAAGTAGAAACATTCTCAGGCTGACTCACAACAAAATCCTGTGTCGAGAGCATCACGTCACCGAGCTCTCTGTTGTGTCGTCCAGGTTTTTTTTTTCTTTCTCCCAACCGCACATCTAAATCATGCGGCTGTCAGACGCAACACGTGTGTCATTGTATCCCCATCAGCGTGTTTCATTGTACACACTACCACCTCTGAAGAGCTGCCTCTTATCAGTGGAGTGTCAGAAAGCCCCCCAGCACCGCCGCCTCCTCCCCGCTGCCTCTCTAAATGCTTTTCTATTAAGAGCAGTGTTGTGTCCCTCTGATAGCAGCAGCTTCTCCACTTCATCATTCATAATCCCAATGGGCATCAATGGTTCTATAGCCTCACCACACCAAAGGCTTTGTCATTTCGTGCATATGAAAACAACCTAAATGAGAGTGAGAATCCAAGGAATCCACTAAAAGAGAAAACGAAATAGGCCGAAACACTTCAGACTACCACCCAGCAAGTGGCACCTCTCATGTTTGGAGTGGGCTTTTATTCTCGGTTGATGACATAAAAACATACAAAGGGCACTAAAGAAGTGTAAAACTGTGTTACTTGTGTTTTAAATGATGTTCTATTTTAGGTAAATGTGCCATATGATAGAGAAAAACAATCAGTTCCCAGAGGCAAACAAGTGCTCTGCAGATCAAGGCATGAGAACCAGAAGAGGAAAACGGGGAGGAAATAATATCCGCCGAGCTACGTCCTAGTGACCGCGTAGGCTAACTTTTACTAGCTGGAAAAGTCCAAAGTGATGTTCCCTCCCTTTCCAGCATGCAGAAGTCCCACTGGGGGCCTCAATGTGATCAGCAGCATCCCCACCACGTCTCCTCATTATTGAGTAAATAGGTTTGGGCATGTCCTCAGTAAACAAAGCCAAGACTGACAGTTAAGGGAGAGAGGGGAGTGGGAGGCAGCCTCGTTCCCAATTAGAGTCGCCTCAGGCAAAACTTTAAAGAGGAGATCAATCCTACAGATCGCTAAACTGATCCTGTCACAGGCTGGGGATATTTAAACCGTGGTGCTGAGTAGAGCGGCGCAGGGCAGTTCTCAGTACAGTTTGACTGTGTGTGCTAATGACTTGGGGGTAGGCTCTCTCACCAGGACACACACCCCACAGCGAGGCGGCCGTGATTGACGGGTGAAATCGGACCTCAGCTGCAGTTCTCGGCACAGTAGGGGCCAGATGGGGAAATAGCGATTTGCGTTTTTTAGTATGCAGCTCCTGCACTTACGGATATTCCCTAATTGTCTCCCATACTTACCTGTGAGGCTGTTTCCCATCACAGATGCAGAGTACATTTCAAATTAACCCAGGATGTTTTGATTTTTTCGTTTTTTTTCCTCACCCTACACCTTTGAAGCAGACTTATTAAAATGTGCCGAAGGGGCTCATCCCTGTCCATCTACTCGAGTTAAAAAGTTAGACGAAATAAAGCGACTAGCGTGAGGCGAACGAAGCCGGCGAGATGACACCTGGGTTTAATCGTGTGGTATGTTCATGACATCCAGCTAAAGCTGCAGATACCAAATCTTTTGACTACAAGTGAGAGGCTGGCATACTCCAAATCCCAGGCACACATGGGTAATGTGTAATGAGCTACCATGCTCTTTGCAACTGCAGAGGAACTGAACATTTAAATGAGAGAATGATGCATTATGTATATCACTGAGGTTCCTGTGCAGGAATTAATCATGATCATAAAAAGCCAAAGACAAAACAACATTTTCGAGCCATTCCTAAATAGCTGTGATCTAATGCAAGACAAATTCATTTTTCATGCCATTAAAGATAAAGAAAATCTTAAAAGGTTTGGTTTTGCTTGTCTGCTCCTCTTATTGAGAGTCATTCACTTTCAACTTTATTTGCGGATTATTGCAAATCCCCGGTACAAATCATATCATGAAATCATGTAGCTGGGACATTGGATGTGTTCTGCTAATGCTCAAGGAAGATCCCCTGAGGGAGCCATTGAGTGGAGGAGAAAAAGAAGAAAGAGAAAGGGAGGGAAAGAAGCCGATAGAGTGAGAGAAGGCGAGGAAAAGGTGAGGAGTGGGTTACAGGATGGGGAAAAGGGAGAAGGGTGGAAAAGAAAAGACAGAGAAGGAGGGGAGGGCGGCGGCAGTCAAGCTGCACTTTATCCTGACAGATCTCCTTTACACACTAATTTCCTTGTTAAAGAAGAGAAAATGGCACTCAATCCGGAGAAATCCTTTTCTCCTGGAGCAGGCCTGTCAGCTGAGGGATGAGTGGATACAAGCGGAGCTTTTCCTCCTCAGGCGAGCTCCCCCTGGCACACAGCGGCAAGGCTACCGCTCACAGCACAGCTCTCTATCTATAGCCATAATTAATACACCATCAGAATATAATGAGCCATACCATGATACATGAATTTCAGGGGCTGCTGTCGACAGCAGTCATTTAACCGCTTGTTGGAAACCAAATGTGAAGTGAATTGATTTTTTGATCGTGTCATCTCCATCACAAATGGTAAACAAATCGAGTGCAAACATTTCATGCTCAGTTGCTGTGTATAAACATTCCCCATGACAAAATATTAAGCCTCCCTTGCATCCGCAGTTACAAGCAAAGATGATAAAAAATCCAGCCCGAGCGCATCTTTCACCAGAACATATTTATCACTGAATGTGTAATTCACCAAAGTGTATTAGCTTGGATTTGAAAAGAGGTGAAAAGAAAAGCCTCTTTTATTTTAAGTCAGGGGTGTTAGCGGGTGAGTCTAGATGTTCTCATCTCCCAAGATTACTATTCGCAGGGTGTGTGTCAAGACTACTTTTCAGAAATCTCGGTAACAATTCAGATGCAATCGATAAGGAGTGACAGTTTATTCTAAGGCTTAGCACAGGCCAAGAAAAGAGCGACTGAAGCATCAAGTTTAGAGGAATGAATTTGTTTTGTATTTGATTTTTCCATTAAATTTATCACCTCTTTAACTCTTCCTTTTTCCTTTTCACTCCTTTCTTTTCACTTTCCTCCCTCACTCCATCACTCACATCGACAACAAGACTGTAAACGGCTGTCAATTTCTCATCTGTGATTCCCACGTCTTCATTTTTGTCCACTTTTGATTGCTTCACACCCTATACCTATGATGCTTTTAGTGCTCATCTGTGACCTTGTGAGATGATGGGGAAAATTATAAAATAAATTTTCAGTGGCAGACTGAGGCTGCCCTTTATAACACTTCATCATATCTCCTGCAGACAGAAAATAGTTGAGAAACATTTTCTTACAAAACGGCATAGCTGGTTTGGCACACAATCATATGGTAAATCTATTACCACTTTGTCAAGTGAAACCGCTTGAGGTTTCCCCACAGTGTAGCTGCAGACAAAGTGGGAAATTGTAACCCTGGAAGTGCTGTCCGATTTCTCTTATTAAAGTGTTTTCAGAATCTTCTCCCTTCTTGGATTTAAGGGTCACTGAGAAAGCCAGTCAGAGGGACAGGCCAGTCAGAAAGCCAGCGGCGTGAACAGGACAGGAACCAGCTGATGAAATTCATCCATACTTCTCACTTATGATGACATGATTGATTTTCCCTCAGAGTGCTCAAATGTAGGATTGTCTTCCTACCCCCATCTCCTCCTCCATCCCGCCTCAATCTGCCCACCCACCCGCCACGCCAGCAGCTAATGGATAAAGCCTCTGTCTGTCTCAGGCATGGCGGAGAGTTGACGAGTGGAAGAACAACTGCAACGAATGAAGGGTGAAATCTGAGAGTGCAATTTTCTGTCTGTCAATCTCCCTTCAAGAGAACAAGTTGACCACCAATCAGGGGAGTCGATTCGGGGCCGGCGCTTGATGGGAGCGCTCTGAGTGACAGCATCGTGTCACTACATTAACACAGCAATGAAAGACATAAAAAAGGAATTTTTGGAAGGGTCCAGTCTCTTATTTGATTCCTGGCTGTGATTGGGACAAATAGGGCCATACAGTGCTGCCTTAACAAATGAACAAACTGACAGGTTAATGCATAACACAACACTCTATAATTTATGGCTCTGAATTTGGGAGACTCCTATCATCTACTATAGGTGCTTCAAAATACAACCAATTAAACTTTACTCAATTATTAAAGGTAGAAAGTACGGGAGAAACATGCCTTAAAAACTCTTGCTTGCAGTCAATTATGATAAAACTTTAATGAGGCTGGATAGAGAGCCATAAAAACTGATAGCCCCTCTGTCATGAATTATATATCCATATCGATTTTGTTTCTTTGCTATAAGAATTGCAGGTAATCGTATGTTACCACATGTAAAGTGCACTTCCCCAGCGAGGATAAATATTAACTATCAAATATATATGAGGTGTGTGTGCATTTATGACCAAGCTCATGTAGAAAATGAAGAGCAGAGATGTCGAGGCAAGGGCCATTGGGAATGGATGAAGGGTGCCATTTCTGACAGTAAGAGAGACCCTTAGCGGTGCTGCCTTGATATGTTACCTAGTTAGCGTCACAGAGAGAGGAATAAATAGTTCTTTATTATTTGTGGTTGCCATCATGTCTCTCCTAATAGACAGGCTATACTGAGTTTAAACCACATTATCCTCTGCAAGACTATCGCAATTACTCTTGAGAGCTGGGTCTGATGTGTGGATAAGGCAGGTCGCCCATGTCTTAATGAACACAAACAATGTGAAATGGAGGAGGAAGCAGTGGGGGGAAAGATAATGGCAGGGGAGGCCTTGTTTTAATAGAGACAGCACTAAGTTGTTTGCTATGATCTATGTGAAGTCTGAGAATGTCGAAACCCCCCATGTTAGTTTGTTGTGATGCTTTTCCCTGATCTTAATAACCAATCAATTCACATGCTTTCCTCTGCATTTTGCCACCAAGCATCAGGGGCAAATCCTGTTCGGTGGATCTCCAGTTGTGTGCCTTGCTGTCATTGTCACGCACCTCTTGCTCTTTGGACACCAGCAGAGGTTAAAGGGCACCAAACTGGATCACTCTGACAACCCGATGTGAGTGTTATCCCCAGCACAAATGGCTCAGAGCTGAATTAATTGATAAACTGCTGCTTCACTTCATTAGTCGGACAGACCAGGCTTAACGAACGAACACAGAGAAGAGTGTCACTCTGAATATGTTAATCTTGGCCAGCCTTTACGGGGCTCCTCCCTCGACCTCCTTGTCGCAATCTCTGCTAAACTACAAAGACCAGTGTATGCTTTTGTCGAACAAGGCTATTTATCGGTGACAATAAAGAAAAAATACCGGCAAACAGACAGACTCAAGGCTGGTTCTGGTGTTATTGAATATAAATATATAATAACCATGTAAAAAATGCATCATTTGGCCTTTTCACAAAGGCAGTTGTAATATAGCGCTAGGTGAGCACTGTACTTGACGTACACACTGGAGGTGAGGGTGTCAGGGGAGAGCTCGCTGGAGAGAGAGGAGGTTTTATTGTTGCCCAGCCCTTCCGCTTAAGTGCACATGGCTGGGAGGAAGCTGGGACCTCCAGCTCTGACCTCTGCGCATGTATATTTAATAGGCCATCAGTTGGCCGGGGCAGCGCTCTGATCAGGATTCAGAGAGGGGCTTTGAACACCCCTGTGTATTCCTGAGCGTGCAGCCTCAAGCTGCTCTCCCCAGCTGTGTCAATCCGACAGCACTGTTACAGGCACCCAGACAAGGCGCTGGGCACTCCACTGCTACCGCCTAATGACTACAGGAAAAAAAAAAAAAGAAGCAAAACAAACACAAAAACAATAACATTTGGCATATGGAGCTCTGCTACCATCTAATGAGTGGTTTTAACAACTGAAATATAACACTGGCTGATATTTTGAAGGGTGTGTGGGATGAGTTCGGATTACATCAGCTATGCCATACAATGCTGTGTTCCCCTTAATAATAACAAAAAGGCAATCTCACGGTGACTGCACTACACAGGCTGGTAACGATTGCAGAAACAAGACAGCAAACAGAGAAGTGCCACTCGTGTGTCTTCTCTTTTAACAAGGTATCACTACTCTTTGAATCAAATCGGCTTTGTGTGTGCATGTGTATGTAAGCGTATGAATGTCACACTGCATGCACGCTGATGTGTGTGTGTGCGAGAGAGCGAGTGTGTGTGAGGGCAGCTTAACGAGGGTGGTTCATTTGACAGGCAATTAGTTTGCGGAGCTGCTATTGACAGCCCCTGTGCTTGTGTTTGTTCAACAGCTCTGGGTGAGTTCCACGCTCCCTGGGCTACGTGACAAAGCACCTCCGACAGGGAGCTCCTGATCTCCACCGAGGCTCGGAGGCTCGCGCTGTGAGGAGGGGGTAGATATGTGACAGCCTTGCAGAGAGAAGAGAGAAGAGAAAAGGGGGAGAGATACAAAACCCACAAGGGTCTATTAGGGGGTTGTTGCAAGTTAATGTAGCTACAACACACTTTTTTTGTGTCGTATTTTGAAAGGCCTGAGCAATGATGTTGTCATTTGTTGTTTGATTGCGGGGGATAGCAGAGGGTAATCTTAGGAGACACGCGGGCTCTCACACAACATGCACACACATAAAAATGCAGAAAGAGGGGAGACGAGGTGGTGGGGGAAAGCTGGAGGGAGATAGAGGAGAGGAAAAATATAACAAGATCCAAACACTCTTTTATCCTCGAAAATCCCATATTCTAATGCAGGAGCCCATCCCTCTTTTAGTTGCAACCGTTTTGTTTGTAAAGCCAAGCTCCAATCAATATCATTATTTTCACAGAGGATCGAAGTGCCTTCACCGAGTTAATGGGGGATTGAGGTGGTAAACGTTTACCCTCTCGCTGTCAGCAGAGCAGTGGTCCATAGTGGGCCCAGATGACAGCACTGGCCCCACTGTGGACACACTATGTGGAGATGTCCTGTGGGTAGACAGGCTGCATGGACTGTCAACCGCCTGCCATGCCTTAGATGGCCTAACATATCAGCCACTTGAGTTAGAGCAGCAGCATGGGCTTTGACTCCTGCTAAAGCTAACAGAAACAAAACAAGCACTGCTGCCAGCTCTACTATTTCACTGCTTTGTGGCGTTATTGTTTCTGCAAGAAAAACTAGAAATGCGATTTTGTTTTTTCCTGATTTTTACTAAAGTTATTCTACGTCATGCAAAACCAGTTGAGCACAATATTAAATAGTGTGATGCGTTAACGTGTTTTTGACTGCAGCTCAGCTGCTCTGTCCGATTTTCAAGAAATTGAGTCTAATCTGCAGCTGGCAAGAGCAAAGCACATTCTCCCGTATAGCAGCATATGCTAAATAGCTCTTCAAGTGCGCAGATGCATTGCTGTAAAATACTTCTCATGTCTGCGTATCTGCATCTCCCAGATGGGTCCCAAGCTGTGCCAAACTGCATCTCATCAACTGCTATGAACTATGGCATCACATGACCGCAGGAGATATGTGGGGTCCTATTCTGTCTTCACTTGGCACAACGTGGTCAAGCATACATCATTGCAAAGTCGCCACTTTGCCAAAGTGGTGGTAAATGGAACAAGCAGGGAAAAGTGAGAATTTTTTGCTGAAAGTGTTGAAAGTTGAGTTCTATAAACAGGAAAAAAAAAGGGGAAGACTTTTTTTTTCTATTAAAGAAAAAAAAAAGTCTAAACAGCAGAGCTCAAGTTTGCACAAGGGTGTGACAGAGCAGTGAAAGATTTCATGGGACATAGCCACATGATTCATTGAGTTTTTGGTTTCCGCCCTGTTTTAATCGCTGGCAGGGCCTGAGCCCAAAAATCTCAGAGGATTCCTGAGAGTTCTTTTCTCCACCGTTCAACAGATTGGAATTTGGTCTGCAAGTGCCTCACGTCATTCGAGGCGTCCTTCACAGTTTCAGGGGCCCTAATTCAAACCACATGGAGGCCAGCGTCCGGTTACGGACCTCTGCAAAAAAAAAAAAAAAAAGAAGAGGACACATTCCCATTGGCTGCTCCGGGACGGGAAATGGGGTGTCTTGATGGAAAAAGATAACAAACACATTTAAGTAGGAGTCACAACATAGCCAAAGTGCACACACATTCACATGCATAAATATACATACGCATGTACATACACGGTGACATATACAAATATACATGCATATACACAAATATACACTCAGACTGTGAAACAAACACTCATAGGGCTGCAAAAGCTGTTTGTTTGACATGATGGAAGAATGAGCAGCAGGCTCTGTAATATTGCCCCTATTCTTCATTGACAAGCATATATATTTTTTGCTGTTCCCAACTGACTTTGCAGCGCTGAACTCCATTTATGAATTATCTGACATATTTCCTGCTATTTTTTTGACAGGAGTACTCAGAGGAAATTTCAAGGCACCTTTCTCCTGACAAGTAGAAATATCAATATTTGAATAAATTGCAGATTTGGATCTCTTCACATGGATGCTCTCCAGCAAGTGTGTGTGTGCGGCTGCGTGTTGGTGCGTGTGTGTTTTTGTATGTGTGTGAGTGAAGGGAATGGGAAGGGGTTTGTTTCATTCTGTTACCACGGTCTTATCCCCCTGAGCCCGCAGGCAGAAATCTGTATGCAGCATTTCATTAGGAGAGAGCTCGACTGAGTGACATGTGAAGCACACCTCACCGTCGACCTGATGAAGTTTACTTCTCTCAAACGACAAAAAGCCACTTTGTAGACTAGCCCTTTTTTCCACAGAGGGAAGAGAGGGGGTGATGGCAGAGCACCAATAAAAGAATCATGAATGTTGTTTCACAGAATGACAGGCCTATCTGTACACAAATATTTCTCTTAGAGAAAAATGTACGCTTCAGAGCTTTTTTCCTCTTCTTTTTAAAGTAGATTTGACTTGATAGAACTGACAGTGTTGGAAATATGATCACCTAAATTCTAAGCCTTGTAGAAAACAGCTGACAAGAGGCACAAAAGGGAAAGCAAAAACACATTGTTCTTATCTTACAAAAGTGGCAAGTTTTATGTGAGGAAAGCGGCATTTCGCCCAGTGAACTAAATAATTTACAAACAAATACACCATTGTCCTACAACCTTGATAAATACACCATCTGTGTATCAGAGGTCAATGTCAAGCATCCATAACACTCAGCGCTGTCTTCTTAAAGCTGCTGGTGTTACGTATGAGAGACTTCGGCCTATCTGTCTCACTCTGTTTAGCTGCAGTAGCTGCCATGCTGTCTGCATGTCTGCTGCTGCCGCTGATAGATCATTCTCCTGCCCACCCCTTCAACCTTCCCCCTCCTCTCCACACCGCACCATCATTTCAGCGAAGCTGAGAAATGGCTTAGCCATGTGAGGTTACTCAGGTACCAAAAAGGCTGTGACCCCGTGACCCCCAGAGGCGACCTTCCTGACCGGAACGTCATACTTTCTCCCCCTCAGACGGAAAACAAAAACAAATCTTATTGTGCACCTCGGCGGCTCAAAGGGGGGAAAAAAGAAGGAAGAAAAGCCCTCTATCAAGGTGAAGCTTTGACAATCATCTATCCACATGACCTGTGATTTCTCCGACAGGGTCTGCTTGACACCCGCAACAGAGAGGTGAATGCACGCAGGTTGTCCATCTCTCGCCTCGCCTGCCCTTATCTCCTCTCCTCTCCATCTCTGCTGTCCCTCCACCTTGTGTGCACAACTTAATAAGCAAGCAAGGGGTAGCTTCCCATTATGGAAACCCTGGAAAATGGCCCGGACATTTTCCCCCGCCATATCTGGGATCTCCATCTGGAGAACGCACCCTCGCTCTCACTGCCCCCCTTGTCCAATCTCAGTGTGTGTTCTGGTGAGCCTATGCTGCAGCAATGGCTTTCACTCTCCACTGGTTACAATGAGATTGGCCCACCAGGTTGACTCCATTCGAATCGACAACCCATTTCAATAACGTAACAAAAACAAAACACAGTGGCGATGCTGAATAAAACATTTCTGAAGAGTGGCCCCATGGGATTTTAACTGATCTAAATGTTTAAGAATGTGGCTCATTCAGCTAAAACACACATTTATCTGGACATAACACAGAAAAGGTCTTTTGCTTGAATAACATAGTGCAACTCAGTCAGTTTCCCAACAATCCGAACTGCATGACTGTTCAAGTGCTTACACATCAGGTAGGGCTGCTTCATAACTAGAGTATGTGATTAACAGACCAATAAAGTTTACACTGAGGTCAGCAAGTCACTAATCCCTAGCTTTATTAGTAAAAACAAAGCCTATAGCTTACGCCATGCACCTCATCACATCTGAGTGCCTTATGCACGTGCATAAGGTTCGAACATAATATGGTGTGACTTAAACCATGCAATGAGAAAAGAAAATAAATATGCTAAGAGCAGCAGGGGTGGAATGGGCCAAGCCTCTGCGGACCTATGTCATCACTCCCTCTGGTCTCGGCTGCACTCCCCACCAGAGCGAAGGGCTCAGTGATTACAGAGGCTCAGCTTCCTCTAAGAAAGCAAACCGGAGCTGCAGTCCAAACAAGGCCGAGCCAGCAGCAAGGGAGCGCAGCTTCGCCAGGCGGCTCGGGTTTACCGTCGCCTCCGACCTGGCTGGCCCCCGGGCTTGCATTAGTCCCCCAGCCCTGTTTCTCTAGGACAAACAAACAACAACCACTTACACAGTCAGGGACGAGCAGTGAGGCAGGGAGAACTGATGCTACCAGCACAGTGCAGAGAGGGAACTTGACCCAATTGGATTTGCTTTATCACCCCATATAATGACTCCCAGACTGGCCTGTTACAGTGGTCGAAAAAATAGAAAGATTACAAAAAAATATCTGCTTGCTTGCCATTCTGACTTTGGCCCAAAATGGGCAGCTCCCCCAAAAACAGATGGGGAGGCATCTCAAAAATGTTCTCTGCCTCTGGGGACATGTGGTTTTCCCCATCATTATATAACTGTAAACTCCTGGATGTCAGAGATTGGGGATAATAACTTTCAGATGTTGGCAGCCCGAGCCAATGCTGGGACCTGCTGGATGGGAACAGTTATTTGGCAGAGGAGAGGAAGTCCGAAAGATTAGGACTAAGATGTGACAGGGAGGAAAGTGGATCTGGCTGGAGCTCAGCAGGTCGTCTTGGTCTGCTTCACTGTGTTCGGTATCGTACCGGGTCCTAATCCGGACTGTGTGGGAGGCTCGGGCTCGGCTTGTGTGTGTGGGCGGGGTAGAAAATGAGAAATGAATTAATATCAAAACCACAGGAAATCATGTCATTGTGTTAACACTCCAAAATCAAGCTAAAGCGGTCCACCACTTTGAGCATTCTGTTTCAATTCTCTGATAGATTTGATATGACAGTTTTAGCACTGCCGACTGCAGCACAGATGTGCCACTAATTCAGAAACAGACACACCTCTTTCAATAAATGGGTCCTTATAGAGGTATCATCCTGTTAAACCATTTTTATTGGTTAGTCTCACATTGTGCGAGAGGATTTCAGGTTTGCAGGTTGCCCGTGTAGTTAAGGTTCGGTCACTTAAATTCCTGCTCCTCAACTGAAATAAAACATCTCCTCATAATTTTTTTATATATTGCAGCTGGTCACTGCATGGTAAAAAAAGCTCAGTCCTGTTTTTCTTCTTTTTGCATTTTTTTCACCCCCCTTTGCTTTAAAGCATCGATCGCAGTGCTGAACAAGCAGAGGAGTGTTTTTTATTGCAAATCAATACTGATCGATCCACAGCCTGGGTGTTGAATATGGATCAATATCACACCAGGCTGTGGAGGAGATCTGATTTCAATTGGCAAGAGAAGCCCGCAGCAGGTTTCCATCAAGCGGTAATTCAAGACATGGGAACATAAGTCAGATGGATTGATATAGACTAGCCAGGACCTTTCTTGCCACTGAACCAGCACAAGGAAATTTCTGTCATATATCATTAACGCAGTTGGGGCAGGCAGTAAAAAAAATGTGGGGAGGGGGACAGAGTACCTTAGTGACCCTCAATGAGGAGCTTTGGTCAGACATTGAATAAACGCTATTATTAGTGTGAATGCTGTGTTTTTTTCATTAAAAGAAACACCAGAATAAAACAGTCAAACCGTATAAACTGCAGCTTGACTCTGTGCACACACACACACACACATAGCAGTTTGGTCATGTTCTGTGGAACTTCTGGAACTGATTATGCAGAGGTCAACTTGAGATTCATACTGTAAAGCTGTTATTAATTTACTGAACAAATGTCCTGGAGAAAACTGGTGAATGGCGAAATGTTTTTGCTACACTTATCATGCGGGTCGATCTGTATAAAAGCTGCACAATTGTTTAATTTAACAGAGCAACAACACACGTAATGCGATTTAACGGCAAACATGTGTCGCCTAAGTGCATCGGGCGTGTGTGTATGTTAAAAAAGCGTGGTCACCTGGTTCATTCATCACTTGTTTGTGATGCTTGAACAGAGGGGCGCCGTTCCAAATGACAGCATTGTAAAACAATAAAAACAGAGCTATAGTTAGAAATAACTTGTCACTTTTAATAAATGACACTGGTTCAGGGCTCTTTCTCTAGGGCTTCTCCTCCCGATACATCCCAGGCACCCCTGGGGCCAACAGAGCAGCCAGCAGACCAGCTCGTTTCCCCGAGGTAACTGATGACCCTCTCCGTGAATTCCCCCATCTTTGTCCTGTGACCTCACACCAGCGGGTGCAGGACCATGTCCGATGAAATCTTCAGACTGCTTCCCATCCTAATCTTGCCCGTGTCACACGACAAATTGCTACATTCAGAAAATGGAAATAGATGGAGGTGAAGGAGGAGGGAGGGACTGGCAGAGGTGGTGGGGGGGAGAGAAAGGGAAG
>NC_051451.1:16782787-16793045 GCF_001649575.2 Kryptolebias marmoratus | reverse complement strand
GTGCGCATCGACAAGCAGTCCCCTAAGAAAAATACTTGAGGAACGAATGACTCGGGAGATCCCAACATGGAATCACATCTCAGCGAACATATTGATCTGATTTACAAAACCTTCGCTCTAATGCGAAACAAATGGCGTGGGCGTGAACTGGTACTTAACCATAAAACCCCAGCATTACTCCGTCTCCGATGAAATACCACATATATCCCTCACCGGGGCCTAATGTGCTGTTTTACGGCCAGATACGACTGAGGTTGACCCAACAGTTTGTTTGACAATTAAGGGGAAACCTAATAAGGATTGAATGAGAGCGAGAACATGCCAAGAAAAAGAAATGGGACCCTTTTTTAAAAAGGGAAAAAATGTCAGAAGTGAAAACATAGTTTGGAGCGACCTAAATGCGATTCACAGAATCAGGAGTTATTGCTTTAAAAAAAAAAAACATAACAAAACTGCTTCAACATTTAATTATAAAAAAGTGCTCCTAAATATTTAAGAGTGAGTGCCATGTTTTATTTAGCTCAGATTTAATTGCAGTAATGTAAGGTTTTCACCACGGTGGCTTATTGCAACACTGTGTTAGGGAGAAGTGAATAAATTTTAATAGTTTTCTTTCATAATATCAAAATAGATTACTTACATTGCTCCACAGCTGGATTTAAAACAAGTCAGCGAATGCGACTGAAATCTGTAAACTTTAACAACATGTAAAACCTATTTAAAAAAAAAAAATATATATATATATATATATATATATATATATATATATATATATATATATATATATATATATAACAAAACAAAGCAAAAAATTCTGAAAATCTTACTCTACTCTGGCATGTGTGTGTGTGTGAGTGTGACTGTGTGTGTATACAAGGTTCAATGTTGCTTTTGGCCCAGCATTCATCTCATCACCCCAGCTCTGGCCTTGTTTCTGTCAGCAGGAAGAGAAGGAAAAGAGGGAAAGAGAAGGGGGTGGTGAAGGGGGGGGGGAGGGGTTGTCTCCATGGACAGATGGACTGCTCTTTCTCAACACATGTGGAACCATGTTTCGTCTTTCACTGCCGTCAAGCTGGAGCCGAATCCGTCGCTCTGTTGGCCCGCGCCACTCTTTCGTATTGCACACCTCTCTCTTTAGCACAGCACACACACACACACACGCATACACACACTGGCACACACACGCAAACATCTCCGTCTTTCTCTCTGCACACATGTTAAAGTCATCACCCCTGCTCAGCGCTAGTAAAACACAACACCCCCGGCTTCTCTGCTGTTGTCAAGTCTTGCCATTAGCTGATGCCACTGGGGAATCCTACCCCAGTGAGGTGGGCGTCCCTCGGGAACATCAGGCACCACGTTACATTCAGCCGCCACTCATGTGAACCCAAACATGTGAGCATAATTTGGAAAATATCATTTATACTCTGCGTCTTTGTACGTGTCTTGACATTTACAAACTGCGATAAAAACCGACACGAGGGAGGAGGGAATAGAAAACAGGGCGAGAATAATTTGAGGTAATGTTTTGCTTGGTGAACAGTATTACCCAATCCTGGATGTTGGAGCACTGGGAAGGAGGTTCTGGCTCTGGGGCTGCGGAGAGGGTCTGGGTTTCATTTTTCGGCAAGTGCAAGCCAAAGGAGAGCTGCCAAGTACAGCTTTTCGCTCTCAACACTTCCTGCTCTTCCTACTCTGGCTCGGAAGGAGACAGGCTTCACTCAAACAGCACGTCGACTTGAGCGGGGGTGGTGGTGGTGGTGGGGGGGTCAGTTTATTCCCCCATTTCTCAATGGTCGTTAAAAACTCACATCTGTCTCAAGGCTTACGCCGAACGCGTCCATAAATAAAACATCAAGTTGGATATTTATTAAGCCAAATGTAATTAGGTGTTTGCAGGTGTTTGCATGCATGCATAAATATAATAGGGGGGCACTTCCTGTGCACTTTAACAACTTTAACTGACTCACTGTAAACCATATAAAAACACACTACAGTGTAATTCTTCCCCTGAATTGTATAATGTGGAAAATAATCTAACAAATCCCTAAAGTGGTGACCCTATCCACTGTATCATTTTCAGTAAGAGCAGTTGGAACAGTACCTACTGAGTACCATCTTAATTGCCCCTCTGCAGATGCAGTGAAAACATGTCATTTAGCTACTTCATAAACAGACTTCTTTTTGCAGGATATCGAGGCAGCTGCTCAGTGAAAACACACCCCCTTTTTTCCAATGCTGATGTGCAATTAAAATGGTTTTAGAAATCCTCTTTGACAGTCCAGAGCTTAGCCAAAAATGTAAATGACATTAAAGGAGACAATGAATTTAATTTTGTTTAATGTCCCCTTTCGCTGATTCTCATTTACATCACATTTCCACATAAAGGGCTGACCTTATAAATACTGGCATTTGTTCAGCTTTTGGAGGTAATCACGCTTTTGCAAAAACCAGATGGGAGCGCGCAAATTCTCCGATTTGTTTCTTAGAGGCCGGGGGAGCCACACGCGAGACGTTCTAAGGCTGCCGTCTTTTGTTCCTGGTAAACAACTTGACAACAAGTCAAGTGCACTCTGGGAAATGACCTCGTAGGTGTTCCGCAAATGAACGATAACGCAAAGTCATTTAGAAAATACAGGCTCGCTAATGAGGGACATAACAGAAAGCTAAGCAAAATTTACATTAGGCCAAAATTTAATTGCATTAACACACAAAACAGGTGCAGCGAGGCCTTTATAAATGAGCTAAATGAATAAAAGCCTCCCACTGCACAGCCATGTGTGCTGACCAAAAAAAAGAAGAAAAAAAAGGGAGACAAGGGGGGAAAAAAATAAGGGGGGAAAACAAGTCAATGTCATGAATTATTCAGTGGCTGGGCTGCACTCCAAAGGTCAGTGCTCTTTGACCTTTGTGACAGGAAGTGAAAGGGAGTGACGTTGCCACTGGAAAAAACGGAGCTGACATGTTTAGCCCTCATCCACAAACTATTTGTGAATGGCAATGTAAACTGAGACCGGATGTTTAACTCTGAACATACATTAAAAGCAGAAATCACACGGGTAAAAGCGCACGCCGATCCCACGTTCGGTCTGTCCGTCTCCGTTCTCCTCGCGTAAATTGCCCAATCTTCCCAGAAGAGAACGTGACCTCTGAACCCCGACAGGCAGAATGAGTCATTTTCTCTCGTCTTTCAACAACATGTGCTGTCTTATTACAAAATCCATGCGTAAGCCTGGCCAGTGTATCTACTCTTTCACACAAGAGAAGACAAAGTCAATATGCAGAAAAGTGAGGACAGATTCCAGACCAGAAGAGTCATCGTAAATTAAGTTATGTTCAGATGTACGCCGCGTGCACTGTAAATGGGAGAACTGTCTAATCAGATATTGGGTACCTCATCACTATAAATCTAAAGACTTAAATTACTGACTAAATAAACCTACACCCCCAGTTACTTTAAAGCGCCATTAACTTATAAAAGTGACATCTGTAGCACTGCTGGATTTATGCAAACTGCAAAGTGATGCGGCCATGGCAACACCGCTACAATTAGTCTGTAGATGAATTTAATTTGCACACCAACTGGCTTGGATTTTTCATTTTTATATTTGACGCCGAGAGAAAGAGAAATTATTCCCACAGACAATATTGATCTTGCTGTACAGCAAAATGTCTTCTCGCGTTTTCAAAAGATTTCGAAACTTGAGTCGGAGCACATATAAACGCCCCTGAACGCCCCCAAAAATAGGGCTTTTCTTCATCCAAAAAAAAAAAAAAAAACCTGAATATGAATTATGCATCAGCATCAAATGTAATTGCTGAAATATTTAAAGACCAAGTTGAGCTGAAACTTTGTGACAGCTGTTGGGCCTATATCTAACCAACCTTTTTTTTTTTTTTTTTTTTAAAGAGAATCCTTCCTCTTCAAAAATCTGACTGAAAATCTGTATCAAAACTCAGAGAGAAAATAGGGTAAACAGATGTCTGGCTTGACCGCAGGAAAATAGGACACATTTGGAATGATAAGTTTCCCAAACTCCGTTGGATATGCCAGATCCATGGGAACGCCAGTTAATGTCTCGCTAGATGCCAGCTAGCTGTGTGTGCTTTCCCCCCTCTTACCATCTGGGAAAATGTTACAGAGAACGAGCGCCATCAATGATTCACTCCAAATCTGTTTCTTAAGGTTCGGCCATGCTACTGTTTCTCTATGAAATGTGGCAGTGCTCGCTGGTTTTCATGCTGTAATTGTAGACAGATGAGACGTGCTTGATTCAACAATCAAACCTCTCCTCTAGGTTTATGTCACTCAACTGTGTTCTACTCAATTGGAAATAATCAGTTTCTGCCAGCAGCGACCGCAGCACAGGTGCCTCTAATGATGTGCATGAGAAAATGACAGATGTAACAGAAATGGCTGTAAAACAAGGAGGCTTAAACTGAAAGCTTAGCCATATGCACCGCAGGAAGAGTCAAGTAATTGCACTAAATAATCGTACAGCAAGTAAGCCTACAGTGTGCTCGGGTCACGTCCGTAACTCTTGCTAAACTTTGCAAACCCTTCACAGGCACCCTCTCGCCGCAGTCACTGGGAACCTGTGTGGGTCTGTTAGGGCGAGCTGACAGGCTCATAGTTACGACATGGAGACAATGGGAGGGTCTAATGAGGAACATATGCTTTTGTGTTTCAACAGAGCTGCTCATTGTGCAAGGAAAGGGATACTCTACTCCTATTCAGACTCGTCACAATGAAAATCCGAGCCCTCCCTGAGCCAGTTGAGCTTACAATATCCATCCGCTTCTTTTTACCCCAGTTCTTTTTTTTTTTTTCCCACCCCTTTTTTTTTCTCCTGACTTTAATTCTACATGCATTCATTTTGCCCATTGTGCTTAAGTTACACGCTTTGTCCCGCAGATTAAAGAACAGTGGCGTGCGAAACTTTGAACAGTGGAAAAAAAGGCAACAGAGTCAACACAAAGCAAACATGAAAGCGGCGGAAATCCGGCAAAAGTGGACGTCTCAAGTTATAAGTTTTAATCTGCGATCGCATCCCGCCCTTAATAAAACCCTGACCCCGACTCGTAAATTTAGAAATCTTATCTTGTGACGAGATGCAGTTATGCTCTCCTTGCGTTTCTCTGAGACTGCCATAAAGAATGTGTATGCCATTCAACCACAGCAGCAGCATAAACAACGTGCGCAAAAAAAAAGTGCACGCCATGTGTCTGTCTGGCTGGATTTGTGTCCTCATCTGAGTGTGTATCATCTGCGTTTATCTGCATGTGTGTCTGTGTGAGTCTGAGTTCAGACAGCAGTAGCTCTGGTAATCCATCCAGGCTCCCAGGGCAGCCGGCTCCTACTTCCTGATGCATGAGAAGCCGCTGGAGTGGAGTGGCAGCAACAACTGCTCAGCCCTATTTGATTACTAATAAGAGAGTTGTCCCCTCTGTCAGATAGCAGGCATTCTCCGCTAAGCAAACAGTGATTCCGGCTAGTCAAACATTAGCATTGCTGTCTCTCCTACTACGTGGTGAGAGTTGCATTGAGATCGACGCTCAGACTAGACCCCCTGCATCACCTCTATATCCACCACACACACACACCCACGGTCGACCTAAACAAACTCACACTGACCAGGACTTATAGTTGTGACATCTAAAAATTAAAAAGAGAAATATTCCAGTGCCTGAGAGAAGCGCATTTACTCCCCGTCTTTATAAGGGAGAAGCGACCTCTCTGATATAAAATGTTTATCCGTTTTAGACGTAAACTTTAATGGCATCTTGCTCACAGCTAAGTTGAAAGAAGGAAACACTCAGTGGAAAAAAACGAGTATTGATGCGCGAGCATCGCTGTCAGAAACAAAGGCAGGAAGCGAGCCAAATAAATGCAAACGTGCCCGAGCTAATTAGAAGTCTTCCCATCATGTTCCTCTGGTGATTGAACCACCTGTGAGTGAACAAACCCTATCCAGGTGGTGACCGCCCCTCGGTGCACAGGTACCTGGGAAAGACGCCCCTCAGCCGCTCACACAGATTCACCCACAGTTCCCACACCGTACGCTGCAAAAGTCAGCCCAACTGGGCCGTCTGGTTACACTGGGAAGGAACCAATTTGTTCACGAGCTCATCCATTTGTCTGCTCGAGCCCTGAGACACTCGTCCGTTTAGTCGGCACGACACTCAGTCATTCGCTCACTCATAACCTGTTCACACAAACACACTGAGGATGCTGCACACAGCCCTACCTGTCAATGATCACCGGGTCTGACGGGGTCTCGTTCCTGTTTCCGCAGCTTTTCTTGTCACAGCATCGGCTGCAGAGACATAATAAAAAAGTGGTTTTTAAAAGACAATAAATAACTGTTCAGACATATAAAAATGCATTTACTGTGTGCATCAGAGTAGTTATTATTTTTAAGAGAATGGAGCGGGAAATCGCCATGAAATTTCTTGCACTTAATTCATTTAATTCCACTGATGCTGATGGCTGATAAAAAATGGTGCAAACAACATGTTGTGTTGTTTGGCTTAGTGTTGGGAGGGGAATGGGGATTGGGCCAGGAGGCAGGGGAGTCACTTTTCACAGCTTCAGCTTTTGTTTACCTCTAATTGCCAAGCTGCTATTTCTGAGGGAGATGCAAGGTGCCACCCTCAACCAATATTTCTGCGGGGCATTTATCAATTATGGCCTCAAAAGCACTAATCTATCTTCTAGCACATGCTTCAGCCATCTCCTCCCTAAACTTATAGCTTCAGCTGCCTGCCTCTCACTTCTTTGATTAGGACTCGAATCAAAACTGCAAAAAAAAATAAACAAATACATCATCTCCGCTTCCATTTGGAAGGAAAACACAGAAACATATGTGAATAAGATTGATTTATGCCATATGGCGTGGAGGGGAAAAGATTTTGTGCAAAGCTACTGTCAGTCAGCCACTTGCTATCCCTTATTTACAAGAGGCAATATTAAAGAAAACTAATTATATATAATTTAAAACTAGCCTATTTGTTAGAAATATAAATATATGCTTATATATGTTTTAAGAGGCTTCAGTTCTGATTTTAAACAGGAGCAAAATGCACTTCCTCTTGACCAAAAAAAAAAAAAATTACCTCTACAGCACAACCATATTCAGCGTGTCACAAATAAGTGATGGATGCATGTATAAATTGAGCGTGAGTGATGAGTTTATGCATGAAAAAAGACAAATCATTCTCAGCTCTCATGCTGCTCCTGTTCTAAGTTGAACAATGCACCGGTGCAACAAAGGGGAGGTTAACCGACAGTATCCAAATTCAGTGTTCACAAAGCTCATGCTGAGCTCAACAATAACAACAAAAGGAGTTTTTCCTTTTAGTATCAATGACACCGATGAATAGCGGTGCAACATGAGCGGTTGAGATTTTATGTGGTTAAATGACACTAAAAGGCTCGCTGATCAGTGTTGACAGGTGGGATCAACCGAGAAATGACTCTGTACTAAAAAGAATCTTTTTTTTTAAAGATACATAGCATGCAGCATTTATGCAGAGCAGAATATTATCTCTGACAGGCTTAAATACCTGCATGTAGTTCTTTAAAAAAAAAAATCACAATAAACAATAAAGAAATGAGGATTTATGTATTTTGTCACTGGCTGTTTGTTATACATTCAATTTCCCTTCAATGAAAAAGACAAGTCGGTTCATTTTCTCTGTCATATTCCTATCAGAGTTGAATCAAGTCATATCAAAGATGGAAATGACAGCAGCTCTGCGCGGTTGCTGAAGGACCACAGAACGATTTCAACTGCTGCACCACATCACAAGTGTCACAACTTATTGGGGGCGGAAGTGAATCCATCTGACACGTTTTGTCTGGAGCTGCGAAAATGGACGAGGAGCCCGAAAAGTAAAAGAAATACAAATGAAGGCTTACCTGCACATAATTTCATGAGTGAGAAGAACTCTGCACATTTCTGGATTCTTGTCCTGACCCTCATAAACTATGGCCTTAGGAGCAAAATGACACGGAAATAAAGTGAACACACAATCATCCCCTAATATATTTATATATATATATATATATATATATATATATATATGAAGAAATAACCACAATTATGAAAGATTCTATTTTTTCCACTGAATTAATTAAAATTAAACAAGACAATTCAATATTAGATGCAAATGAAACCTAAAAACAAAACAAAATCCCCAAATTTATATTTGTTATAAATTACTGTCACCGAGAAATACAATAAAAATAAAGCAAATTATCAATTAAATTTTATTACTACTAATATAACTAATAAAAAACAAACAATTCAGGGACACAGAGAAGACTAAAAATGTAATATTAAATTTCACAGAGTTGGAAATTCTACAAATAATAATAATAATAATAATAGCAAAACTGTGTTTTTCATTAATCTGGATAATATCCTGTGGCTCGCACAGAGAGAATTTCAGAAGGAGAGATCCAATAGAAGTGTCATCAATATGCTTATAATCTGGGGATATTTGGGGGAAAGTGTTAATGGGCAATCTGTTGTTTATTTTGAGCCGCTAACAATGATCTTTCTGTGGATAAAAAGCGGTGTCTGGCGGTACGGTTGAGTAATTTTTGAGCATTGGCTGAAACAGATGGCGTGGAGCTATCAGTTCTGCCGCTCTTCTCTCCCTCCCTCGATCCCCTCCCTCCTTCTTCCCCCCNCCACCCCCCATCCCCCACCTTTTTTTCCCATCCTAAGGAGAGACACTTAAACTCCCTCGTAGTCGCACCAAAAATATAATAATCATAAGAACTGTCCAAACGCAGCACATATTGATTTGAAATATATATATTTGCAAACGTTAAATCATATTGCTGCTTAATGCTGAGCTGCTGCTTATTTATTTGAATTATTTTTGGCACGTTTCGGGGGGGCCAAACGGGATAAAAAAAAAAAAAAGGAGTTTGAAAATGTGACACATCTAAACCAGGTCGCATCACTCACATGTCTGGAGTTTCTATCCTTTTTTTTAACTTTTTTTTTCTTAACTTTTCCTTTTTTTTTCATCTTATAAGATCTAGACTATTATCTGTTATTGGTTTGATTTATGTGGCTACTTGCAGCTGTAGAAACAGAAATCCATAAATTGCTTGTTCTGCGTCATTGACTCGGATCATTCGCTCAGGAATGTTGTCTGTGAGCGGCGGGGCCAGCTTTTCACGGCTTTATCCAGAAGCCCCTCTCTCCATACCTATCCATACCCCCCCACCACCACCCGCTCCCCCTCCTCCAATCCAAACTCTTGTTTAATCACAAAACACGGCGGACGAGGCAGGCGAAGCTAAAACTGTTTTGCCCAGGATTCATATTTGGGCTCTGCAGGGAGGCACGTGTTCACCTGTCCTGTCTTTTTACGCAAATATCCAACTTTACGCACGCTTTTTATTTTATTTTATTTTATGTTTTGTTTTGTTTTTTTTTAATGGAGCGACACCTCTGACTCTTCTGCAAGAAAAGTCAAATCCGAGGCAGAGGTGGTGTTTTCAATTTTTAATGCCAGACAAACCTGAGCCCAAACTCTGAGAGTGACATTGACTTCAGAGCCTCGCGGTGTGATGGGGTCAAACGTAAACAGGCAAATGGGAGCTGTCTCTTCTCATTGCGCCCGTGATTCCATCTGATTTTGGGGCCACAACTGCACGATTCCTTTTTTCCCCTCTCTTTCCTTCTTACTATATTTTTATCTTGCGTGCATGCAGGTTTAATAGAGTGTGTGTGTGTGTGTGTGTGTGTGTTAAGTGTGTGTGTGTGCACCTGAGATGGGGGACGATTTGCATGGCATGTTGGAGTTTGGATCAGCAGCTTACCTGTTTCGTCATGGAATCGATTAACCGAATGTAAAGATCCTGTTCTGTTCTGACGCCTGTGGAGACCAAGAAATACAAAATAATTATTTTTTTATTTTTTAAAAAAAGGGTTAAAAAACAAGATCAAAATTAGGCATTTTGAATCAGTTTATTAAATAAATATCTGCAGATTAAAGACGTAAAACAGTGACTTTGCTGTTGTTATTATTAATAATATTAATATACACGGAAGAGCACGTTTGCTATTTTTGGTCTCGCTTAGAATAATAATAATAATAATAATAATAATAATGAATAAGTCCAGTTTTACTCACCGTTGCTGTACAATAACTGTAGTTTGTAATGTATTCCATTGTTAGTTTTTTCACTGGTTGGTTCCTGCAGGAGACAACAGTTTTGTTTTTTTTTTTTTTT